>NC_031498.1:17968002-18268002 GCF_000237925.1 Schistosoma mansoni | reverse complement strand
CAATTACAACGCATTTACAACTAGGAATTTCATTGGACGAAAGGGATTGAAAAAAATTGGAAAATGGGATGAAAATTTTTTGATTAAGGGGGACAAAAAAAAATTATTAAAAAAAAATTGAAGTGATCCTAATGTTATTCGAATATATGAGGTTGTTGTGTAGTTGATTCATTCAATGAATTCACTTAAGTCCATTTTGCTATGATCGAAATAGTCAGAAAACAAGGTGCATTAAGATTAATCTAATTGAAAACGTTAGACATATTTCTAATAACAAATAATAATATAAATTTGAACGTCTCACAGATATTTTTGTGTTAATTGGAAACATTTATTACAATGTAATTTCCATGGACTAATTCATGGCTTTTATAATGAACCCATATAAATCAGTGTATGTAAATATGTTACAAACTATTGTATAACTTGAAAGATACTAACCAATATCACAATAGAATAGGTGAACTAAACTACCATTTTTCAGGAAACTCTATTATCTGATATCTAAAAATGATTACTTAAGTGCAACGTTTTGATAAATCTAAATCTTTAATAACATTTGAGTTAACTTAAACTATTCGAACAGTGTCTTTGATTCTCCACAAATATTTTTTAAAGACTACATATTGGTAAGGTGAATTCGACAGAAGATCAATTAATAAGAATAATTGCTATGTTATCGATAGTTAATTTATTTTTTTGTTTTAGTTGACGTGACGATTGTTCGCTATGATATTTGTTTAATTTCAGAGTACAATTTAATATGTATAGTAGTTTTATATTACTTTGTATGAATACTGTTTGCCATAGCATTTAGCAAACATTCTGTATGATATATAATATGTATATGATATATAATATACGTCCAATTCCCGACGTAGTGTGTTCTTTGGCCTTCCTCTTTTCCATTCCCATTCAGGATTCCAAGTTAGTGCTTGCCTCATGACGAAGTTTGATGATTTCTGTAATGTATTCTCTATCCATTTCCAACATCTTTTCCTTGTCTTGACGTCTGCATCCGATCTTCCTTACTCATCGGTGATGCTGACCGGGTACATGAACGTTTCTACCTCTTCCAGAGTTTCTCCATCAAGTGTGATTTTATTGGTGTTCTCCGTGTTAGATTTAAGGATCTTGTTTCCCCCCTTGTATATGTTGAGGCTTACTTATGCAGAGGCTGCTGCCACACTAGTTGTCTTCATCTACATTTGTTAGACTATTTGCATCCAACCTGTCCATTTTATTCCGCGCTTCTCCTCAGATGTCAAGGTCTTCATAATCCAATCAACAGCCAGAAAAAAGAAAAAGGGAGGCACAGGCAGGCTTTCCTGACTCCGGTGATTACTTGGAATGCGTCTGTCAGCTGTCCTCCATGCACCACTTCGCAGTGTAGTTCGTCGTATGAACTCCAAATGATGTTGACGATTTTCTCAGTTACTCACTCCATAGTGTCGAAGAAGTTTACATGATGTTCTCCTATCCACATAGTCAAATGCTTTCTCATAATCAAGGAGGTTGATATATGGTGACGAGTTCCGTTCAATCGATTGTTTAACGGTGATCTGTAGTGTCGCGTTTGATCTGTGCACCAACGATCCTTATGGAATTCGACATGTTGATCTCGAAGTTGGTCGTCTACTGAGTCTTTCATCCGGTTCAACAATGCTCTATTGTAAACTTTTCGAGATTCACACCCTAAGATGATGCCTCTTGCGACCTAAAAATACCTGATGCGCTGAAGTTAGTGCATCTTTGGTTACTTTCTAGTTGTCCTCTATAGTAATTTCTTTTTCTTTGAGTAGATCTTGTGAGGCTTGTGGTAGTTGGTACTCAATATTATCCTAAAACTTCGTATATTATTCGTATTGATAACCATTAATAGATAACGTCCAGACGGTGCATATATCAGAAGGCGAATACGAAGTGTTGATAACGTTTATTATTGAACCACGCACAGATATCTAAAATCACAGGCACATTAAGCAAGCATGAAAGAGTAGTGCCGAAAAGCAAGCGAGTGATCGAGTCAAAGAATGAGTGTGCCAGTCAACGAGTCAATGAACAGGATTAAAATGTACATATATTAATACATAGTGAGATGAATGAATCATCGAACCAATTAAGCGACTAATTTCATACAATTAGTTACCTTTATGGATTAGAGATAAAGTCAGAACAAATATTGATGCAGAATAACATGAATTCATTATATTTCGTGGTTTCTCGTCAGCTGCTTACAACCAAAAATTTATTGGGTCTTTAGCTTTGAGTTAATAAATAGTGTGGAACAATTGACATAAGTGAATACAAAGGATTGCAATGACCAATTTAAGCGACCAATAATAAAGCTAGCAGAATGAATACATGCGTAGACAGTAAGCGATTCTCAAGCGTACATATTCATACAAGTGCAACAATAATAAAGGTACAATAGTATAGATAGGTTGTCATTGTACGAATGACTCTGTCTGTTAAATAAGTTAACAGAAGGCCTTAACCAAACTAAATATAAACAAACTCTATTGTACGTGAGCTGCTAAAACCTATCTTAAATTCGTTGTTTGCCAGTATCTCGAAAGAAGGCTGTATTAAACCTTTGAAATCCTGTTTGTTCAGTCGTCTAATGCCTCTTCAGCTTCGTTTTCATCTTGACCACAACCAGGCAGATGGTGATCTGAAGCTATATCAGCTCCTTGCCTGATTCTCACTCCTCCCGTTGTCCTTCTGAATTTGTTAATGATGCATATGTGGTCTATCTTGTTATGTGTAATGTGATCTGTTGAGACCCATGTAACTTTGTGTATGCGTTTGTGAGGGAATATTGTGCCACCTATAACCGGTTTGTTGAGTGCACATAAATTTGCAAATCTGTCCGCAATCTGGTTTTACTCTCTCAGTCAGTCCATGATGTCCTAAGATACTTTCATAACCATAGTAGCCCATTCTGTTTTTGGCGTTTATGTCTCCCCTCAGTATTGTCAGGTGCTATTCTGAGCACTTCTGTATGATTGATTGCAGCCTCTCATAAAACTGATCTTTATTGTCTTCATTGACGTCACTGGTGGGTGGACAACATAGAATAACATTCATTGTAATCCCTTATTCCATTTTACATAGGATGCGTTGATGGTCCTGGATCCATGAGATTCCTATCCAATAAGTGCTTTACATGCTTCTTCAGACAGCATCCAAGCAACTCCCTGAGTGTGTGGAGCATTTTCTTCTCCGTGACCGGAGTACATCAACATCTCTCCTGAATCTAAACTTTTCTGTCCAGCTTGATTCCAATAGGCTTCATTTATTCCTAGCACCATCAACTCGTACCTCTTCACTTCCGTAGCTATTTGACTGGTCCTTCCGATCTCCCACATTGCCCGGACATATCATGTACCTATAAAAACTGATGCTCTTGTAGCTGTCGTATCTTCACTCTGATTGTTGGAAGCGACATCGGTCTCTTAACATCCGAAGAATTTCCGCCTTCACCATGAGGCGTCATAATTCTTCCGAATAGAGATTGTTCAGCTCAGAGAGCGGACTTTAAGTGGTTTAATATGTTTAAGTGGCTAGTGTTTCATTAGCAAGGTTGTTTTACAAGATGAGGGTGACGATCCCATTCCAAACAGTTTAACTTTGTACTGACTTGAGACCTTCTGTTACCGTTGAGAAGCTACAGTCGGAATTTTTACATTTTATACCCTATGTAAGTTAACTCCTAAGTATAGTTAAGTCCCAAAAGCTACTATTCGCTGATGATGTAAAAATCTGGCGAGAAGTAACACGAGACGAAGATGCACGGATACATCAAGCTGACTTAGATGTTCTGATTAGCTGATCTGAAAAGTGGTTGATGCGTATCAACGCAAACAAGTGTGTCGACATGTACTATAGGGATACAATGTTAAATAAGTACAGTATAAGAGAACCGCTTGCTCCCGTAGTCCGATCCAACAAGGATATAAGAGTGACAGTGAGCCATGATATTAAGACCACAGTGCAATGCCTCGATCTCGTAGCTAGGTGGTTTAGAACCCTATGAGCTTTAAGACGGACATTTACCAATTTAGATGCTAATATGTCCACCATGGTGTACACGATCTTAGTGAGATCCAAACCTGAAAACTGGATTCAGGCTCCAAGCCTCTGTAATAAAAATGATTCAGATATTCTGTAAAAGGTACGAATGAAAGCTGTTCGTGCAGTTCCAGAACTCCAGGGTTTATCATGCAAGGCGCAACGTAATAAGCTAGTCTTTCTTACTCTACCAGGTCGGGACAACTCAGTGGACATAGCGTGGTAGTAGATAGCTAAGATCAAACAAAATACCCGTGGTAAACAGGCTTTTACACCGAGTCACCAATTCTCTGAATCCATTACTCGAAAAGAGGTTACCTATTTCTTCAAACGGTTCATTCAAAAGAAGACTAGACACTCTCACAAGTTTACTATAAAACCATTAACACAGGCCGTCGTCCTGTCCTAACATCACAAATCTGACATATACTAAATATTAGGAAATAATGTCCATTTGATGTTCCTAAAGAAGTAACAGGCCTTTCCGAAAAATGCTCAGAGAATATTTAGTGCGGAAAGATACAATCGTATGAAAAAAAACACGACAATTTTTTCTGCGAAAATGCACGAAATTGTATATTAGACAGACTAGTTGTGTTTTCAAAAATACGCGTTACCGGTTGGTATACATGTCTTTTCATTCAATATTTTGTGATATTAATTAATAGATCTGACTTGTGTCGGCAATTATTTCAAAATTTCAGTATTCAGCTGATATTTTCTGGCTGACGACCAATGTCATAAATAAATTATCGCAATGAGTGGTAAGAATGTCAGCTGGTGTTTTGTTAGCAAAGTAATAAAAAAATAATCCAGACTTTGGATATGGGATTCATTTCTGTAAGAATGCTCGGCGTTTCATGTCAAAGAGTTTATCACCTATATGGGAGAATATGTGTAAATGCTACTCATTTTATCACAATAGTGCTGTCATATACACCAGGTCGATTTTAGAAACTATTCAATAATCCTTAATTATATGGACTTACCTAGGCTTCTCATTTACTATAAATTGAACATGAAAATTCGTGTAAATAATGAGTCTTGCTTAATGTCAGTAATATTTAAGTTTATTGGGGGACGATGCGTAGCAGTTCTAGACTATGTTATAAAATCCACATAAATCCAGAGTACGTAAAGAAGCCCTGATCACCCTGGCGCTCCTCAGTAAAGCGTAAAAGAGAATCCATCCTCACGGTACTAAGTGATCGAGTCGTATTTGTTCATCACTTGTTGGTTCATGATTGTGGTAATCGTTATTTATGTATTTGAACATATAAATATTGGTACAAAGGGGCACTGAATGCATATGCGTCACTCAGTTTACTTGATTTGTGTGTCGCTGTAATATTGGGGTTTTCTTAGTGAGACACGCCCGGAACCTTCGACCTTAAGGCCTGATCTACAAGGCAGTGGAGCGACGTAAGCAGATTCAGTCCCATGGTAGCCAGTAACCAATAATTGGTTTATACGTCATTCATCCCCTCGGGATTCTGAAACGCATACTCACCATTAGTTTGGAATCAGGGTTTTCCAACTCCACTAAGTGGATCCTCCGTATCCATCAACCCGGTTAAAGCACGGGATATTCGCGTTTCGTCCCCTAAATTTCGTAAACAACACCCACGCTTAGAAAAGGTAGTGATTAGGACTTCCGTGGTAGTGGCTGTATACTTTTGGTCATGTGAAAGCATTTCGAGAGGGGAAGCGGACTCTCCTCACCCTCGGCCGTACCTGGGCATTGGGAACTATGGTAATTGTATACATTATTAGTTTTAATTTCCTAGAGAAACATTAATTTAGTCTTCACTTTCTATCTTTACATGAAGTTTAGCATATGTGGGGTTTGCTTCTGTTTCGAATGCACGTTTTGCGTTTAGGGCGTATGCCCAGTTGTGTGTGAGAAAATCTAAAACTAACTATCTTCAAGTCACTCTCACCTCTTGAAGGTATTTAATGCAAATCGCAAATACCCAGTCGTAAGTTATTTGAGATTTACTAACTGGAGCATAATGTTAAACAAGCTTGAAACAACAGATGAAGTTTGATCCAGTTCATAGCCAATCAGAGAGCGCCTTTTGTAGCAAGTAGGTTACAGAATGAATAATATTATTACAAAGCGTAAATAAATTTCGGACAACTGATGACTTTAATAAAATCTTTTATAGGTTACTCTACCCGTAAAACGCCAAAATAACAATAAATAATTTCGCCTATAATGACACGGAATACTCGAATCCTCATTATGACTCAAGTTGATTTTATAAGTCCTTTAGTGCTTTTGGTTAGGGTTAAGGATTTGGCGTCAGGATTGAGACTTCCGTTACCAAGTGATATCAGCGGCAGTGCGAAAACTTTTTGTAGTCATGTGGATAGACTGATTTCACGTGAAAATCTAGTGGGAGCTATATGGTTTGTTTTTTTCACAAAATATAATCTCAGGAGGCTAAGTTTGGTCTCAAGATTAAGTGTTTACAGTCGAGATTCGTATATGGTGTTAGTCTTCCTGTAATATATAACCAGTCGATGGATAGCTAAGGATTTCATTAGCTTAACATTCATTTTTACCCCATGGTGGAAACACAGAATTTTGCTATAATTTCAAGCATTCTTAGCACTACTCAATATATATATATATAACCTTTTTGAATATTTTCCTGTTCACATGTAATAATATGGTTTTGTTACATCTGTAGTCTTGGTGTATTCTTACTTTCGAACATTGGATTATGTGGTAATGGTATATTTCTTAACGAGTTTATTTTCAAAGGTGGAGAAGTGTCACAGTGTTCAGCCATAAATATATTTTTGAGTTCCACAGTAATGTCAGATTTATTAGACATAAACCATGGGTGCCTAAATTCAGGCTTATCCGTCAGATGCAACCGTGGGATCCACCAGTAGATCTCAGCAACGACAAAGCTAATGAGAATGAAAGCACATCAGATTTACGTAGAAGATTACGTAGAAATGGAATGTTACCTCCCCTATTATTTTATGATCGTCCAATAAATATTGGACATACAGGTAAACAGTCATTTTCTTCTTTTTGTCGTGAACTTATGATTGTTTCCCTTTGCTAGAATTAGGAAGAAATATCTTATGTGTGCTAACTTCTTTTAAATTCATTTGACTAAAATTGATTCGTATACTTGAGTGTATAGTGGAATTTTCGTAGATTGTGTGACAGCACAGTTTTAATGATATGACTTGACCCAAGAAAGAGAACGACGAGGCTAGATGAGGATTTGGTTAACGCCAGAAATATGTTGAACACTATCCAAGTGCACTAACCTTCATATGTTTTATTTAGTGGTTAATAGTCAGATTTTGGATAAATTAGACCGAGCACCAGTGAAGACTTATCAGTCAGTAATGTACTGCATAAACACAACTCATAATATCACAAGACTAAACTGTTACAGCCAACAAATATAACTTATTCGCTAGGCTACGTAAGTACTTTTTCTTAACACCTAAAGTACCGTCGATCATGTGGTTTGGTACTCTTGGAGCATCCAAACCATTTTCAATATACTGACTACCACCTTCTGTATTCTTATCCTCAAGTTATGAAGGTTTTAGTGTATTTGAGCATTGTTAGAATACAATGAGTTGGTGATAGGTTCAAAAATTCACATTTCAGTAGTTAATATTTTTGGCTGTTTCATCTTTCTGACTCCAATGAATGCTAAACTAATTTCAATTAGGCACTTTTATGTAAAGATAACTTCTGTGGTTTTATTTATATAGGAAAAACCATCTTATCCAATGCTAACCATTTAAAAGTGTATACTCATTGTCTTGTCCTAAGTAACTGTTAGTATACTAAGTAAACTCTCTCATTAAAATAATTGCATGTAAACTTTATGCTATTATCTGTTTGTCTTATGTCTTCTTAGGAACTATATTTGATCCGTATATCCCTCCTGATGGTGATGGTCAAAGTTCATTACTATCAACAAAGGTAGTTGTTACATTTCAATGACAACTTTTTGCCATGTATGTTGTTTTCGCTTTTAGAGACTGGCTCTTTTAAAAGATAATCTCCTTAATAAGGGAAAAAACTATAAGGATTTATCGCTGCTAAAATCACATGAACCATCATTTAATTCCAAACGATTCACTATTGAAGCTGAAAATATTTATGTTGAGGCTCATGATTTATTACAAAAGTAAGTTTGTATCAACTTATTAACCATTATGTCTATCATATGAAAATATGTCATATATTTCGTATGTTGGGTGAGTGTAATAGTTAGTCGCAATATTCCAAAACTAATTCAGGATCCTATTGTTTGTTTTTTATCAATTAAAGATAACCAGAATGCCTTCGTTTAAATTTTATGTCGATTTATAATTCTAAAAATACAATTATTTCCAGATTAAGTAATTAAATAAGGTTTCATATGCTAAGCTTGAAGCTATACTTTTTTGAATTATGAGTGGCAATACTCCGAAGATAAAAAAGCTATATATCCAATGCAGAATATGTGTTTAACACTCAAATGTCTTAAACCAACTGTTTTCACCACCAAGTCATAGCTTACAACTTCAATTCAAGTAGGTGGGTAGTATCACTAACTCTCAAATTGAACGGTTTGATCAAATTTAAATGCACAATAATTTATTTAGTTACTTACATGGAATAAAATAATTAATTGTTAAAATTTCTACAGTACGATATAACTTTTTTCGACGTTTTCGAAACAGTCCTACTGTTGCTACAAATGCCATTCTCATGGTTACTCTCCAAAGTGGGTATAATCATCCCTGAGCTGTCTAAGCAACACTTACTACTTTGTGTCGACCTGTGAGTACATTATTTCCTCTTTTGTTTATGTTTTAAGAGTAGACGAAAAACATGTCGCGCTGCTATATTTTACCATCTGTCAGTATCTGATATGGTAATGTTCGTAGAAGAAGCCTCATCACAACAACATTAGTGAATCAATATGTAATGAAACGACATTATGTCCACTGAAGTTTCTATGACATAATATTACTTACTCATCTAACAGGTTCATATGTGAATACTTGGCTTCGACTAGTACTCCGATTATGGGGGCTAGTTATACTACTCGGTCTCCCGAATCGAATAGGTGGAGGGGATTTCAAACTGGCTATTCAGTGGACAAAAGTCGAAAGCCTTAACCACTGTTCCGAAGTGTCATCTAATCAGTATACAAAGTTTAGTTTATGGCAATTTTTACTATGGTATGATTATATATATCTATGTTACCTACCCCCTTTACTTCTCGTGAGAAGTAGGCCATCATCTGGGGACCTTCGACCAACTGTCCTACTCTCTTCTTTCCAGTTTTTCTCAAGTGCTTTTCATCCTTAATATCTGCCTCTAGTTCCTGGTTCATGTTATTTGGCCTGCCTCTTTTCTTCTTGAATAGGAAATTTCAAGTTAGGAATCGCTTTATGATCCAGTTTGATGATTTCCGTGTGAATTATACACCTCCAGCGTCTTTCCCTAATTTTCTCCTCTGATGGAAACTAGTTTATTCTCTGACACAGTCTACGACTGCTGACTTTATCTTGCCAGGTTGTATCTCCTCATTTCCACAGCTTCTTGATTCACTCAGTCAGTTACAACGTAGGATCAAGCACATATATCCATCGGTCCAAGTTGCCACACCTCATTAACACAACAAGATGAACACCAAATTCATAAAAGCAGTTACTTCAACGATAGTAATATATAAAGGAAAGATTGTGTAAAAAAATAAAATACGGGAAAAAAAAGTTAGTTCGTAGAAAGAAAGGTATAAAGTAATTTTAATCTCACGGTTTAAGGGAAAACAAAGAGTGTATACACCTACACCATCGTGATTGACTCGGAGCCATATTACTTAGAGTCTCCAACCATTAGTTACGATAGTCGCAGGGACCCCAACCAAGTAGTCTGTATCTACCAACATGGCTGAAACCAGGAGTTAGTGACTTTATGGGTTGATGCCATATTTTGGTATGGCCGCTCCTAACTTTCTTCCAACCGTCCCCAACACTAGTTAGCATTGCGTGTTGTGGTAATCAGTGTCCAGGCGTACGTAACACGTGGTCCTCTCGGGCTCATATTGTTCAATAATTTCATGTGCCTATGTTAATTTTTGTTCTGGTTATCAAAAGAGGTAACGGTCTTGTGACTCTCTAAGAACCTCGGCTTTTATCACGAGGCGTCATCACTTTTCTAAGTCGACGTCTTTCAACTCTCAGAGCATAGTTTAAATGGCTGAAATGATCTTTCTAGTTGGTGTTTTTTTCTATGGGACGGTACTACTAACTCCATGCACAACTCCCCTCCTTTCTTTGGATTTGGGGCTGGGAGTAACACTGAAAGTATTTCAGGCGCTAGGCATTTCAGCTGAGATTAGATATCTTATATTTCTCTCAGTATATTTATTTCTAGCAAATGTAAATGCAAAACCTCATCCTGTGGGAGCCTTTAAATGTAAACTATTGACTTACAGTCATGAAATTATTTAATTACTTATGATATTTTGTGCTTAATTGTTTGAATTAACTTTCAGTTATCGTCAAAATGAATCCCGATTATTTGAACTAGTTACAGAAAAAGCACTAGTAGTAAGTTATGTTTAACTGTTTCTGTGTTTCAACTCGAGTGACTTTCATTCTTTCATGATAGCTTATCGCTATTTAAGAACAATCAAAATCACATGTCATTGTTTTGCTGTGTATTTTATTCACTGTTTTTCATGACAATGAACCATGCGAGTCAATTTTGTAATTGTCATTTGCCTAACTTCGAAAGTGCTATTATTCATCATTTTTGTCTGCCATGTGGAATTATATGTAAAGTAGTCACGAGACTGTCTTCAAGTATTGTTGGTAGGATTTGGTTGAACTGTTATTATTTGACTCAAAGAATTTAGTATTACACAATCGAAAGAATGTAACTTCGTTAATTCTACTAGATTTCCCTCTTTCGATTATTTAGAATCTTACACAAAGTGATACTTTCTGATATCACAGCTAGAATGAATTAACAGCGACACTAGAAAATAATTAACCGGAATTAGGCATAAACTTGACAAATAGATAAACTGAAAATAGTAAGATGCTTTTGGGAGCGAAAGCACAATAAAGTTAGAAGCAATGTGCGTCAATAAGATCGATTATAAGAGTCATGTTGTGACTTAACTCACTTGCCCCTCTGCTCTTACAGAGAGCAGTGTATTACTTCTTACAATTCGATTCAACAGCGGTTTCTTGGGTTGTTGTCATATTTTCATATGAACTCTATGATGTATTTTTTGCCGTCGTTGGGCTAGCCAAAGAAATCGAAGTTTGCTATGAATGGTTAGTAAGTCTTTGAAAAATACCAGACTTTTAAACAACCTACAGAATTTTTAAACTTTCAGATTCCTTGGTTTTTGAAATAATTGTTATTGGATTGCTGGTGGTTGACTGTTTTCACCACTCTCACTAATTCTTGATAAGTATTTGGCGCACTGTTTTACTGGTTATTTAATCAACTTCATTCGATTTTATCAACTGGTTGTCTGTCTGTTTGGCACCTCATTTATATAAAAATCATGCTCTGGGCATATTGGTAACTAAGTACAGATAATCCTTATCTTATTTGTTAAATGATGTATAAAAACAGCTCTGTAGTTTATCACTTCATAATGCTTTAATTTTCATAATAATTTCTATCAAAGTAACATCAAAATTTTGTAGATATTCTGATTCTCACTACTTTATGTTATCCTTCCAATTTTATTAGGATATGACTGCTGACCTAAAACTTCGAACTCTACAATGGAAGTTTGTGGGTAACATTGAGCCACCCAGAGTTGTACAAATACGCTGCAACGAGCTTTTATCTAAAGGCAATGTTTACGCTCAAGTTACAGTTCGTTTCTATACACAACAGGTAACAGGTCAACTAATTACTAATCTTATGACTTATCAATATAGCATTGTTCCTTAATTTATGTATTCATAAATATTATTCAATAATTGAATGTATAAAGTTTTAAGTATGAATATGTATATATATGAATATATATATACATATATATATATATATATAGTTTTCAAAATGGTTAGAACGTTGATTACACCGGCTCCTTTAGTGTTGGTACATTTGTAGGTTTGTTTTTTTCTTTCGTTTAGCTAATTCTATTTTACGTGTGTGTACATTTTGCTACTATGAAAATCCCAGAAATGAACGTTCTGTATATGTTATATCGGTGTTTAGTTGTGACTAGTTTTTGTTATTGCTTTGTGAATACGAAGTCTATGTTTAATGATATAAATAATTAACAATCTCAGCTTTATGTTAAGCTTCAGATAACACGGAAATAATGTAATTTTATTCGCAACTATTATGTTTGCATAAAATAGTTTATCAGTCAAGTGATTGTAATCCCATGTTTTTCCCTCAGACGTATTCATAAACATTAAACTATCTTTGGATTTAAATATGTTAATTGTCGTTCTTTAAACTGTACACAGTGATCAATGTGTTCATTCAAGTGTAAGGTATAAAAAAATACATTTGGTTGACTTTTGTTCAACACTTCTAATTTTACAGAATGCGTAGTTGTATACTGAAACTTCGTATTGCGTATAGTTTAATATTGACCATTGACTGGTCGTATTCAATTCAGTCTTAAATCACTTAATAATTCTTAGGGTATACTGAGTTAGAAATGTGATTTTGGCTGGTTTTTGTGTGTCTAACCAGTGTTAAAATTTTATTCTTTCTATATTTTTGTCAAGTGTTATCACCTCTTCTTTTTTTCATTTGTAATAATACAGATTTTATCAATTTATAACCGTTTTGGGCGTCTACTATATGGTAATCCGGATACTGCTGTTGATGTACTCGAATATGTTGTATTTGAAAGACATATTTCCGATGAATATGGTACATGGAGATTACACGGTAAAGTCTCTCGTCCAAACTCTACAGTAAACTACACCTATATACCTACTCAACGGTTATTCCCAGTTAATTCATCAACAACATCGGAATCAAATAAATTGATCTCAAATAGTCGAAATGACGTTGATAATCCAATATCACTAAACAGTTTGAATAAAGATAATATGAATTAATTTTTGTTCTATTTTATGTATTAACAGAAATTAATTAGGCAATAATCTTTTATGAATGTTTCGTACTAGTACAGTAATCACCTTTCACTTGGTTATGGAATTGTAAGGCTAACATCAGTCTACTGTTCAACCACTAATATGACAAAGCTATGGACTCATTCGTTATGATGTTAAGTGCTACTCTACCTTCTAACGTTTGACATTGGTTAGTATCTTGCGTCACTTTCGAGTTCTAACCTATTTGTTTTAAGCTAAGATTATAGAACATAGTGTATTGAACAAAACACCGGTTGGGGACAATCGAATGTATTTAAGCAAAAATTACAGACTATCTCAGTAAATTCTGATAACCATACAGTGAACAGTTAATTTGCAAATTAACAATCAATTGTCTCAATCTTCACTGTTTCTTCTCTAATTCCTTTGTTCATGCATTTTCATACCGATTGCGCTTCATTTCGATTCTTTCCTCATCGGTCTTCTGCCCAAATACATTCTGTCTGACCAACACCATATACTACTTATATGGATATAAATAGACCGCACTACAATAGATGTGGATAATTTTAACTATTATTATATTTACTACTGGTAGTAGTAGTAGTCCCCATTCTGCATCACTGGTACATTTTATTTTCAAATAAGAATTATAGCTCTCACTGGGATTGTTTCAATCCTCCTAAGTTTATTTTCATTTCAGCATTGTCGAGTTAAAAAGGACCTCGAATCTTGCTCTAATTCTTTCTGCCATTTATAAATGGCATCTCAGATGGATTTGTTCATATTTTGACAGTCAAATTTTCAGTTAAAAATTTTTTTAAAAAAATACATTAACTCGAAATAATTGTATATAGTTATGTTTAGGAGGGTTTTAAGTCATTAACAATTATTAGGATCTCGAGTTGAATAAAGCTAAAAATGTGTACTACTGGATGCCACTTTAATGGTCTAATGGTTAACTATTCACCTCGATCCTTCCTGAGATCATGGATTCATACCCTTCGGCATTCCATACTGGGATTTATATGCATATATTATCATACTGAGAAGCAAATTTAAAAAGTTATTAGTTCATTGTATGATACCATTTGCAGAATGGTGAGTAATGATGGTTGTAATTAGTAGGTATCGGAAATCCGATGTGTATACAGTCTCAACATACCACAGAAACAAGCTACTATGTACATCCATTTGTTAGTGTATAAAATAATGATGTATTTAATTATTTTCATCTAGTAACATCAAAAATATTTAAGTATTATTTCAGCTGTCAACATGTTATTTCTGAATTTCAACATGAGCACGAATGGTTGTTGAGAGAAATACCGAATCTAAACTTATTTTTGGTATTGGCCACACCAGCTAGTTCCATTTATTGACACAGAGAGATTTCATCCTATTGGTCCGTTATACTTAAGCTTCCCTCTATGTGCTGATTTAAAACTAAAAGTCAGCAACCAGTCTCTGCTGTACTTAGATTTCAAACACGTGGTTAAGATGTAGGCATACTGAACCGCTTCACACCGTAAAATGAAGAATAACAATTTTACACAAACGAGCCAAAAATGGCTGTGAATAGAAGTTGTGAATGAAAGACTGACAAGAAATTAACAATAGCAAGTCGTATAACAGTAGTTAGTATGTCAACTAAAAACTCATAATAAGTAGAACATAAACATGGTAATCCAATTACTCAGTAATTATACAATATGAATAGGTTAATAGCAACCGACAAATTTGGGATTTATCAACACTTCCATCGTCGTTCTAGTATACCGAAACTAGAAAAACAGACATTCAGAGTCTGATAATTTATTCACTAAGAAGTCAAGCGATGGTTTTTCAGTTATAAAATAAATGGACCTCATATTTTATAACATAACTGAATTAGTTATGATAATATATTGTGGTCTCTGAAACGCAAATCAATAAATGCATTCGTTACAAATCATCTACACATCGAGAAGCAGCGACACTCTTAGAGAGCAATCGACAATGTGCGTAGAAATTTTACGAAGTAGACAAAATAACTGACTGTTTGGCACATACCAATAAGGTTGATGTATCCTGACACTGGCTTGAATTGCGTTATCACCCAATTATGATATGAACATTCAACAATATAGTATTCTAAAAAAAGAGTATATTAAAATTATAAAATCTTGTCCTCGATATATTAAGATGTACAAAGAGTCCTCAGTAATGTACAACAAGATAATACCACGTCACAAGGATACTCTATATTTAATCACTAAAATCTAAGTGTTATCTTAGGAATAATGAATTGATTTGTTAGTTATAATGTATCTTACTATTAAAATTGAAGACACCTTTTATTGGAAGATTTGTACTTTAGTTTCACTCTTAAAATTATCGTAAACAATTATACTGAAAAGTTAATCCTGACGGTTAAGTTTTTTAGCAACTTAATGTAGCTTATCAGAAAACAATAGTATCAGATTGTTTCTCGTAAACTTCCATACTACTTAAGTAGTTTGAGTTGAGTCGTAAATATCTTGCCAGTATGATGATGATTTACTGACTAATTATTACATATGAAATGAAATTGCTAATGGTCACGATCACCTTACGTAGGATTTTCGACAAATCTTCTTTCCTTTGTATTAAACGTTTTTTGATACGTACTCAAGGGCAACAGTTTACTATTATTTTAAATGATACCCATGTTTCCGATTTTCCGGAAAAGACTATTATCTACAATAAATAATTTATCAGGATAATATATTCATTTCAGCCCAATTAACTAAGATAGTCTATACTTCCAGACAGTGAATAAAGATTGCTGTTCATCATTACGTGAAAATGATCATGATTCTTTGTGATTATATGATTCACCTATATGTTAATGTTGAATCTGAATATAAATCTCCAAGTAGCAGATACAAGTTGAACAGAGAAAATCAAATTAAAGTACAGACAGTAATCATATTATTACATCCTACAGAAAACAGTTAAATCCGTGACCTATATCCTTTCACACCAATTAAGATCTATTTAGTGTGGATCTTTTTTAAGAAATTAGTTCACTTTGATTATAAAATTACTATCATGCATTGATTACAATTAAAAAGCTGCTTTGTTTAAAGTTGAGAACAAACAATTAAATTGCTTTAAACTTGTATGATTATGAACAGAATAGATCAACCAGTTAGTTGAAAATTAATTCAGTAAGGCTGTTTTGTAAAAAATGAGAAACATGCTTAATGTTATTCTATAAATGAACCTTAACATTCAATTTACATTTAACGTTTAGTATAATAAATACCAGTTTGATGAATATCGCTAAACTAATTTGGTTGTAAAAACAATTTGTAACATAAATGTTGCAGTTAACTTTGATTTCAGAATTGAACGTAATATGAGGCAAGAATCAAATATTACTTTCAATAGTGACTATGCACACAGACATTTTCTAATTATTCATAGAAATCAAATTAAGGTACTTAAGAAAACACAGCATGTCTATATGGGAATCTGAAACAAAGGAGTGATTAATTTCGTTCAAGACCAGTTGGCTTCAGTTTTCGAGAAAGGTTTCTTTTATTCGTTATTGTAATTAGTATACAATCATTATTTGCAGTATTTGTTAAAATGACACTATTTAGTAACATACGCTCAAACTCTTTTAATATAAACATGAATCGATTAGAATTTGAAATGATCGTAAAGCAATCAAATACTATGCAACCTAAATCACAATTTCCTACTTCAAGCAAACCCTAACAGACCACATTCTATTCCAAAGTCACTAATGTTAATAAGTAAATTATTTATCTGTCAGTATAGGGTTATGGAGATTGCTGAGTATTCTAAGTTTGGTGAGATCGGTTCGTCATCTCAGTCATTTATCTGTTTCGATTGGGGCAAATATTACTATGAAACAGTTGCATTATTTTTTCGTCTGGTCATAAAGCTTATAGCAGCTCCCGTTTCCCTTCTTCACAGTAAACATTATTTGCCGAGACGGATCGTACAATACAAAAACACATCTTTTGAAAAATAGGATACACTACATGATAATAATTCCCTTTCTCTGAAACGTTTTCAATTAACATACATGATGGCTTCTTCATATTTGTTTAAAGCTTAATAATCAAATGTGTTTGAGTCTTCAGTAAAACTCTCACTAACATTATTGTTAAAATAAAGTCAAGGACTTTAGGAGTTACTAAGTGACTTAAATCACAATAAATTTGTACAACTATTAGTTTTATAACAAAATAAGGAAAGAGAGAAACTCGAACATTCAAAATCAATATTATTATTTTAATTATAGTAACATCCTGTGAAATCTAGTGGTTTGAGCTTATATCCCGTGTTCAAATCTCGTCATTAAATATGCTATATTCCTTTAACGTGACCATACGACTTTTACTTTTGTAATAAAAATGTGATTCATAGTCATTCTTAATTTATTAAAATGTCTGCCTCTATAGGCATTGCGTAAAGAAATATAATGTGTAACGGAACTCAAATTACTGGTTAATTATAAATTCGATCTAAACGCTACATCTTATTGTTGTCTCGATTTAAAAATTATCTTAATCTTTGAATGTTCTGTCCAGTTGCCATGTGAATTGTGAGCAAACAAACGTTGGTATCTCAGACAGAAATTTCTTCAGTCAGATGCGATTTAATTCATATAAATTTGTTCTTCATAGTAAACTGATAAGTTGGCTGACATACTTAAATCGATGAAGTAGCTGTGCAGAAATTTCGACGTATTCTTTCTACTTTCAATATGTTTTAACCAGCCCTCATTATTTATTGATATCCCCATATAAACTCACGACTGGTCTTCACACTAAATACCGTGAACACAAATGGAATCATCAGAAGGATTGTTTTATATATCTTTCTACGTCTATCGTTTAAAAGAAACCAATACACACAAACCGAAATAATAATTATATTTTTTGATCATAGTTGTCTTCATGGCACTCCTCACCTATTGTGAAGAAACAGAGTAATCAGTGCCAAGGTATGGAAATGAGTAATAGGCAAAGACGATAAATTGGCCCATGGAGCTGTGACTGAAGAGGGGTGGTCACGGCATGTGATGCATATGCTTGACCATCATCTACCTTGACACGCACTGCTAACTGGTATAAAATTAAACTGTAAGAATACTGAAGTATAAAAAAATAAGCCATGTTATTAGTCCATTTAGTCACTAACTGGTAATCTGAGCCATATTGACAGACGCAGATTGGCTGGTTGGAAGATGAACGATCACTTTAACTAGTAAAGTCGTTGGGTGACATAATATCAAATTGGTCACAAAGGTTTAGATGGGCTCACTTTTTATGCTCCTTTAAATATTCACTTTCAGTATTCCCTTATACATACTTTTTTATTCCTCATTCTCTGAATATGTTTTTATTGTTCACTCTTTCTTACTATTATCGATACCACATTATTTATACTTTTATTAATTTAATCTTATAGACCTAATGTGGTATACCAACTACAGATAACGTACATTTCTGTCAGACTGTACCTTAATTACACTTGACTGATCAGCATAAAAATGATGCCATGAAATGAGCATGTTAAGGACAGATTTGACGATTTACGAAAGATGATATATATGTTGAAACTTTACAATGCAAGTGTATAGTTGATTGAAATTTCTTTGAACAATCTATTATTTTATTACTGAGACATTCATTTTAACCAAACATATGTGGTTTTCAATGAAATGAATATTATCATTATACTTATTTGTACACCAAATTCGAAAAAACAACAACCGATTTATTCAACTCTGAGGAGTCCCACAATAGGACGAAACGGCCGTCCAGTGCTTCCAGGTTTTCGATGGTGGTCTAGCTTCAACTGACTCATGATCTTAACTATATAAAATTAATAAAATCTCCACAAAACCCACTTGTGATAATAATCATATGCTCACTAGTGACTGACTCCATAAGGTAATTCCTGGAGTTCTATTGAGAAGTCGTGGCCGGTGAAGCTAATCCATGTCAGATAGAGACAGGTATCTACCTCAGTACAATGGAAGTTGGTCGCGCGATTTCGTGGATTGGTTGAGGTTAGACATTAACACCGTTGAATGCCGGCTCAGTGGTCTATCGGTTATGTGCTCTGGTGCGAGACTGGTAGGTCCTGGGTTAGAATTCCGCGAGGCGGGATCGTGGATGCGCACTGCTGAGGAGTCCTATAATACGACAGAACGGCCGTCCAGTGCTTCCAGGTTTTCCATGGTGATCTAGCTTCAACTGACTCCTGATATTAACTATATAAAAGCTACTATTAAAGATTAAACGATTAATATTATTATAATGAATAATCAAATAGTTTTATATCACAGTCGCAAATAAAAAATAATACGGAATATAAACAATTCCAGGTAATAGCAAAAATAAGATCATTTGAAAACAAATAATGAAGAATAAATAGTAAACAATCGTCTCGAATCTTATTATTCATTTATCAATTGGTTTTTGTGTACAAATTATGCAGAGGAGAATTCAATTTCAAAGAAAAAAAGACAAGATTGTTTTGGCACTCATCAATTTGATTTATTTACCTGAATGTCATCAAAATCAAACTGAATGAAAAAGAAATTGTGTAACAAAAAGAAAATTAAATAAATAAATAAAACGATAATTTGATCTTCACAAAAATTTACATTTTTTTTCTGAAGAAATAATGATTGCACAACACATGAACAGATATAATATTGGCACATCAATTCAATGGTGTTGTGTGTGTGTTTGTGGATAAATTTTATTTACATTGTGTAAATAGAATAATAATGTAAAATATCCCTTACAACAAATTACTGGTGAAATCTTGCTTACATAAACAGTCAGGAATATGTTGATGATATAAGTTAGTTAAAAGTAAACACACCCATCCACATAGGTGGTGATAATGAAATGAATAGATTTAAAATATGTTAAATCAATCTTTTCTATGGAAAAAGAAAGAAGCACTCCGAAAATCCCATGGAAACGTGTTTATTAGGAATGTAGGCACAAAATATAGAACATAATATATCTCGAAAGAGACATTGTGATTGCTTTTTAGAGGAAAATTATGTACAGAAATAATATAACATACATTAGGGTATGTATATACACATATATATGTTTGATAAATTGGTTGAATTTCATTGTAAGAAATGCGGTTCCTGTATTTTGTAACTTTTTTGTTTTGATTAATCATACACTTTTACAAAGCATCAAAAGTGAAATTATTTGCACTAAATATAACATTTAGAATCATAATATTACTCTGATAAACAGTGGAATACTGAGGCTGATAGACAATAATATACAGATATAGAGGCAGATGAAACTTTGACGTCTAAGTAATAAAGGTAACAGAGAGAAATTTCGATTTAAATACAATAAAGTTGGAGTCTTCACAAATCTCAGATGAAAAAATAATAATTTTTTTCCAAGAAAAATATTTAAAAGTTATCAAGGGAAACAGAAAAGAAAATTGAGTACTGAACATTAATTGTTTATTTGTGGAGAAAAAAAGCAAACAGAAAAACGAGTTGAATTTATCAATGAAAATGAAATAAAATGTGATAACTCCACAGCTATTAACGAAAATTGTAGTTGCGGAAGCTTCTATGCCTCAGTTCAGTAACAAGAGCATCTGTCAAAACGTATAGCGTATGTTGAGCATGAATGTGAAGACAGTTAAAAATTTTCCTCTTTTATAATTTTCGATTAAAAAATGTATATTACGATAGTATTACAATTGATTCGGAAAGTATTGGATTGAGTAATCGGTAAAACAAGTATTTCACAAACTATCTATTTCTGACTATAACCCATGAATGTTACTACTGACACCATTGTTATTAATTCCATTGTTATAATCAAGACTATTAGTATAATTATCAGTATGTGCATTAACTTGAATTGTTTCATTATTGGATCCGTCGAGTTTTACATTCGTTTTATTGATAAAGTTTGTGGGAAAGAAATTATCAGTAACGCTATTGCTTACTATATCTTTTACGTTACCAGAATTAGTTTGAAAAGAAATGTTTCTAGTATCATTACTATTATCGTTTTTATTATCATGGATCACAGGTGATACTTCCATCGTTGTATATGAAAACAAATGAGTTTCCGGCTGAGAATTGTTAGTAATTTCATCATTTAAACAATCAAACCTATTTTCATCACGAAATCCTTTTAAAACTCTATTTGTATCTTGCATATGAATATTTTCTGAAACTGTACGTCTTTTGAATACTTTCTGTACATCAATTGGTGTACCACAAAACGCAGGTTTATAATTATAAGATGCAACGTCTGTATTTATTTTCATGAAATAATCACTGGTGTAATGATTGATAATTGTACTATTAGACGATAAACGTTGAGTTAATCCACCAAAATGAATACGGTAAGTGTAATTACCCCATTTAATACGCCATGGATTAGATAGAGCAGTGATAAAAACAACGTAGACTAATAATTCGCGACTAATCCAAGCTAGTAGAAATTTTGCGAATGAAAATGGAAGTTTTGAATTCTATTAGTGGAAAGCAAAAAAATAAAACAACGAAGAAAAGAATATATGCGGAAAGAGATAAAGAATAAAAGCGAAATATCATAACGTAGCGGGGAAATCAGTTTTTTACAGAATACAGAATGATTTATTTACAGAATAAACATATCCACTCTAAAAGAACCGCAAAGTGAAAATTAATCAGTCATTTATAAGCAATCACCGTGATCATTAACTCTGATTTCAGCCCCTCTGGAGGTACTGTTAGTATCAAATTCGTTTAAAGAAGAGTGTTATGATTTGTGGAAAAGCAATTTTAACCTCGTTATGAAGTTACTAACAAGAGAACCGTGTTGATTGTATTTTACTGTAAGCCGTTGGGTTTAAATGTCTTGCATGGCAGAATATTATGAAAATAGAAACCCCAGCTTTAGAAATCCAACGTTTCAAACGGTGGTACATGTACATGAACTAATCTTCCCTATAGTTTTAAAATTTAAACTTATCTGATTTCATCACCTTTTTTTCAAATATTTAAACGAGCAATAAAGTACTGCTTTATCCTACTTGATGCGTATCATATCACTAAATAACTGTCTTGTCCCATTTTGAAATCATAAAGTTGTGTGCAATCATGACCACACATGGAACCGAAAGAAGAATTTGTAATTTTGTCAGTGACCAGTGAATTTCTAGATGATATCAATTCAGAATGAAACTCAACTGTCTAAATAATAACATTACGTTCATTACAGAATAGTTCTTAGATGAAATCTTCGGATTCTAATATTTCCAATCAAAGTAACGGCGTTATATCGCGAAATGACTTATATTGAATATGCAAAACATTGAATTCTATGTAGTGTAAGTGTAATGAGTTCCTAACGAAAATAGAAGGTCCTGTTTTTAAATCCATTGAATGTTGAATCCGAGAACTAATGTAGATTCTTAGATTAAGAAGTACTAAGTGATCAGTTTTACATCTTGTCTAGTGTATCAACAAATGGCATCAATAAAGAATCAAAATTATCATGAGATAGCGTTAGTGTATCAGAATGGGTTAAATCAACAAACAATTCCAGATAATTAGATGGTAATCTGTAAATTGAGTCAAATTTAGTTGTTATTAACTTTAATAACATCGATACTGGACGAAGAACTATGATCATCTAGTCTACTGAAATACTACCAACTCACTTTAGATACAACCAGTAGTAAACAGATAACTTAAATTAACTATAAAGATTAAAAGTGTAAGAATAAATTTTCAAAAAATGTCCGTCACTAAGTCATATTACTTTCCACGCAAATCAAAATATTAACATGCCCTTATCTTGCAAGTTAATCCGTGATAAGAGATAGAAATAAATGATAAAATATTGAAACCTTTTTCAAAAAGCTTTGTATATGCTTAACTATAATAATGTGAAACGTGTTTTGTTTTTATTAAATTTTTTATCAAAAAAAATAATTAAAGTACACAATGTAAACTATACTATAAAAGGGTATAAATGAAAATGAAACATTATAACCAGAGATGGATGACAGCTAGCGGTGGAATCCAGGACGCGCGTTTCGTCCTATTTGATGAATATTTACTAACATGCAATTATTATTAAACTTTAAGTCGCATGTGATCTGTAAAAAATATGGATACTGTGATGTATGCTACGTATACTGGCAGATATAAGTAGTATGCAGCCACAATCGAAAGTGGAATATCTGTCAGTAGAAGATTGAATTGAAGAGAACAGACAGGAAATCGGAGAGCAATCAAAATAACAATATAATTAGAGGAATAATGGTGTAGGCAAAGGACAACGCAGAAAAGACATGTAAATGATGTATTTAATGTATAATTTTCATATTTTACTAAACAATAAATTGGTTTTTCACACAGAAGTCTCGTTCACTACATTCAGTGTCGCAGCTAGTGTAGTGTATTGTGCTTATGTTGACAGATATAAGTACAATACATCATAATAGTATCTGGTATCTGCAACAATTAAAACCTATGACTTCATGATCAAGTATCGAATTACTAAACTTTCTAATAATTGTTTCATGTGAACAATTATTCGAGGACCGGACTTAAACAGTGTTGTTAAGAAGTAAACAAAATAATAAAGGATAAAGTACTTGACAGAATCAATCCTTCACTAAGATAATTGGCACCTTCACATCAAATTATTAACACCGTATTTTGTAGTCTTCTTGTTTTATTGAAGTCACAAGAATAAACTAAGAAATTTTTTTTGAAGAAAAGTTATTATCTACAAAGAATTCCCGCGGTTTATTAACAAACATGGAAAGAAATAAAAAACAGAATAAAACTTTCTATGAGGCAGGTCTGTAAAGGTTCACAAAAAACAAAATTCTCACTACAGCTGAAGTTTTGAGATAAATGGTTGAACTTTATAGTGCAATTGATTAGGCTACAAATAGTATCGAATGCAGATACGACAACCACAATGAAAGCAGTTACTGAATATTACTATACTTATTCTAGAATAACAATAAACACACTCAAAGAGCATTACTAATATTAATCAATATTCTGAGATGAAACTGGTATAGTGATTATTTCAAATGCAAATTAGTATGTTGTTAGCGGGAAATTAACCGGATTAAGGCACGTCATGTGCATGATCGTGACGACGCACGCTGATTGGCTACTTCTAAACCAACCACCTCTAGCAGATTATTGGAGAAGCATCTTGAAGCTTCTTATGCATATACTATAAATATATGAACGTTTTTCTAACGATTAATTACTGTTCACCTACCCTTGTTATTTTGAATACAATTTTGTTCCTGTTCAACGTGTTCTGATTTTGGGGGTCTTGTCGAGTGTTATTGTATAAGAATACTAAGCAATAGGATTAGCTGGGTCGGTTATTAGCAAAACAATTATAAAATATGTTTTCAACAAAACTCTTTTTAATGCTGTGTAATTCATTATAAAATATAAATCTGTGAAAAAACATGCTTACTCATTATGTCATAGATTCTTTAAAAATTGAATTAAAATACTTCAGTTTTACATCCTTTTTTTGAGAATTTTATTATTAATTTTGTTTAAACATTTAAAAACACTGGTGACATTCAAAATCATTAGTCGTTGAATATACATGAAGATATATTTAGTTACTAAATACACATTTATATACATATATAAAGTCTTTTTAGGATGAATAAGTAATGATACGATTTTCAATCAAACCTTCATAATGAAGGGATACATCATTCTAATATGGTGTATGCTACTTGTGCTAACAGATATAAGTAGTACGTAACAACAGTCGAAAGTGGAATGCCTACCAGCAGAAGATTTGTAAAGATTGAATCGAAGAGAACAGGAAGGAGAATATAGAGAGATGGTAATAAAAGTTGAATTGAAAGAACCATGAAGTATATCAGAGACAAATGAAAAAAGATGTTCAAATAATGTAATTAATGTATGGTTTTCATATTTTAGGAAAGCGCCTTGTAATTTTTTTAGTAAACAATAAATTGGTTTTCCCAACCTGAGTTTACGTTTATTACACTATGAATAAATCGGTTGGATGTTACACAATAATAAGTAGATATTCTACTAATGTCATTAATCTGAAATCCGTAGAGTAGGACATCAAAATATTTAAGAAATAGTTGTATTATATTCAACACAAAATTAGAAAAAAATTACAATATTCCTTTCTTCTAATATGGTTTTGAATTTAAGGAACTTAAAGACTTGTTTGAGGTTTTCATCAAAACTGTAATATTTCGTGGACGAAATATTTGTGCACATTTGTTATTTTTGTTCCTACATCTCTCTTTAAAATTTGCACTTTTTACAAGGAGGTTCACACTACATACTTCCTTATCGAACTACATGCACATTATATGATGGAGCGGTGACTCAATATAAAAGACATTCAATTTTCACCCTTTGAGTTCCAAGTTTGAACCCTGCTACATCAGACCGTGACACTAGTCGTCAAACATAAAGTATGACATGAGGCTGAGTACATTAACATGTACCTGGTAAATGAGTGTGATATGATGGGATTAAAAAGCAAAATTAGATTCTTTTACTCATTGTGATTTTTGTTCAACAGTACTTCTGTTTGCTTAATTCAATGTGATAATTACTCAGTGTAGTATTTGTTTTATTTTTTCACTATGGCAATTTATTCGATATAACATTAATTTATTCCAGTGTGATGTTTATTCAAGATACAATATTCTTGTAATAAATTAACATGAACTATGCATAGCATGACAGGTAGCATATCATTTGTTATAACTCTAAGTAACTTTCAATGTATGTGATTTCATCCTTATGAATAATCAAACGGGTTTACAATCAATGTATAAACGTGTGTATTTTTTACTAGGGTCGTTGTCGTGCTTTGCGTTTGATAAATCTTCACTTGTATCAGTCTTGATGTTCTTACTTCGCGTCGTGAGAATTGAAGTGGTTCCTCGTTTTCGAGTATAGGTGATGAGCGATTCCAATATAACAATTAGCGACGACCAGTCATAACAATTGGTAACACGGTCACAGCAGAGTGAAATAGAATAAATACACATTATAATTTAACAATTTGTAGTTAAAATTCCTAACTTATATACACATGACAGTTAAATATTGAAGTCAAAAGTCAAAAGCTTGTTAATTAAACTGTAATATCATTGCAAGAAATTTAGTTTTTAGAAAGTCTTCATCACTTACTTGTATACAACGTAATAATGTATAATCCAATAGTATCCAAAGTGTAAAATGCATCATAATTAAATAAATAATTTGAATATCAAATAAATAATGCACAGTTAATGCAAATAATAAACCAAGTGTAATTGATTCACATAATGGCTCTAATACACCTGAAACTAACGGCAACATATTCAATCGTAGCCGAAGCCAACGAACCATTCGCCTGATATAATTTATCAATGTACTATTACTAACATTTTGAATAACTGGATAAGATGACAGTACTACTCGATAACCTCTAGAAATATAGAGAAAACAATAAATACGAAATATAAAGGATAAATGTAAAAAGAATATTAGGAAACCATATAGATGCTTCCATGTTTATGTATAGAATAAATACATCTTTAAACAACAACCAACCGTAAAACTATAATAGTACATTGATCAACATTACACATAATCATTATTTACGTAATAAATAATATGTTTTGTTTCTTTAGGCAACAGTATGCAAATTAAAACAAAAAAAAGAATTAATCTAACAGGTTTCAAGTCAATGAATGATTATAAGATGAAACAGAAGTAATTGAGTCTATGGTGAAAAACCTGTATGACCTTAATTTTTACAAAAATGTTTGAATGGAACATATTGTATGACAATAATTTCCCAAGAATTATTAATTCCAAGCAAAAATATTTATAAATACATTAAGAAACTATATGAGTAGATTTCTTTGTTGTTGATTTGAGCAAATAAATACGTGATTAAATATGAAGAGTTCTGCCAAACAAAACTACGAAATCTGGTAGAGAGGAAAAAACAATTGACTAGATAATCCAGAAAATTGAAGTTAGTGAAAACAATCTTAGAAAAGCGAATACATGCATATATATCTCGTTGTCTACTTGCTATTTTCGAGACTACCTTCGAGACTCACGACGGAGTCAACAGGGGCCCTGAGAAGGCGGAAAAGTTCCCATCCAATGACAACCCGATGGAGCCTTCAAGAATATCAGCGTGACATGCTATAGTTGGACGGTAGCATAAATTCCCTCCTTGACGACTGGCTGAATTATAATGATATTATAACTAACGCTAATAACTATAAATACACATGCTTTCTGTTAATTTTTGATTCTTACCCAACAACCACTTCCCCTACTTTCTCCCTTCTTCGGATTCGAGACTATGGAGTTCTATATGTTCGAGTGCTGTTAGTTGTATATTGTATTCTGCATTAATCAAGTAGAGGACGCAACAGCTATCTTGAAAATATTTACAGGAAATGGTTAACGTCATCATAAGATGTAATTTCTGAGTAGTTTTTTTCAAAACACCATACTCTCTTTCTTATTACAAATACCATGATTTTCTGAAAATTTCATTTCAATAACGCCTGTTTGTAATATTCCAACTTACCGAAATACTAAAAGGTTTCAATCGAATACCTACAACATTTCACTACACTCTTAAACAAAGTATTTGTGAATATTTTTATTGTCAATTATAATGTTTTCTAGGATAGTTCATTCGATTCTATAAAATTGAAAGTTTACCAATGCTTATTCATGATATTTCTAGTGTTCATCGAACTATTGAGTTAGCATACAGTGGCAATAATACATGTTACTACTATTAGCGGTCTACCGTCATTTACATTTATGTCAATGCAAATCGCTATCATATTCCAAAACCATAAAAAAAATATTTTCCTTTTAATTAGTCAATACATGGTCATTTTTATTAACAGTTCATTAACTAAAATTATTTCCAAGCAATCAATAAAATTTAATTTACCATTATATATTGTATTTATTTCCTCATTATATTATCTTTATCCAATTATGGGAATTCTTTATTTTTTTTCCATCACAATAATTAATTATATAATGAGTAGAATGTATTGCTTAATTTATTCAACAATACGTTTTGAATATTTTTGCAATGACTTTAAATAACAATCTAATGTTTTTTTTTTTCATTCTTAATTGTAAGAAACATTCAGTTTACTGTTTCTTTGACAATATCGTAATCTTAATGGTTGAATTTATGAGTCCATCTAAGCTAGACCGCCATCGAAAACCTGGAAGCATTGAATAGTCGTAATAATAAGCTTCATCTACTACATAAATATTGATATAGCAAAGAAAATAATAGCGATATACTCAATGGCGTCTGCTAATGTACTTACAGTATCAAGTATATGCACAGTTTATATCAATAACAAACACGTTTTGATGGTTTATATGGTTTCATTGGATAATAAAATGACCATGAAGACTGAACTGATAGGTAGCTCACAGAATAAATCATATATTGACGGACTGATGTCATTGATTCACTTGAAGAGATTAGTCCAACTGTGCAACTAATAAGTTGGGATTAAAAGTAACAAGTTATAAAGCAGTTCCCACTGATAAAAGTATAAGTTTGCTTGCTTTTAAGACAGTAAATCATAGAATTAAAGAAGACTATTATTATATAATTCTAAGATAAAATAAAAAGTAGTTATTTCAACCAATTACGAATATTTATTAAAACGTTCCATTACAAACATATCGATTAATACTAAACTATCAAATATACGACAATTACGTGATTAATTATAGTTATTGAGTACATTGGGTATATATATATACCAACTACTCACTTCTGACACAATGCAGCACTCAAAAAATAATCTTCAGCCAAATACTTGCCGAAATAGGCTAATCCACCAACTTCATTCAACATGGATTTTTTGACAATATAAGACATACCGGTAAAACATGTCACACCTAATTGATTTAAAGCAGTGTAACTACGAGCCAAATAACATCCAAATGTAACCTGAAAGGTTAAAAAAATATTATTTATGAAAACATTTTGTGACCAAGATTTTATACTGAATGATGAAAATTTTATTAAAATACACTGATGGTTCCGACACAACTAATTTTTATGCATAAAAATGTCGGATTAGAGTATATACATACTGTGCTATGTTAAAACGTCTAAGTATACTGGAAACAACAAATTTTTTATTGATCCTGTGTGTAGAAAACGTGGAATCAATAACAGTTTTAAAAAAGTATTACAAAAAAATCGGAAAGCAATTTTACACACTCCAGATTGCTTTCGGCGTACAAATAAAATAGCAGCAAAACGATTAAAATCTTATATATGTCACTTTAAATATATATACGGAAACGATAACTGAAACAGTTGCTCTCTTTAAATTCCCTAGGATTTCCTAAAATTGACAGATGTCTTACAAACCACAGTCACATAACAAATAACAGTCCTGCAAACTTTTAAAATAATGAAAATAGAAAATCCACTCTACATCAACTTCATTCACTACGAGAAAATATTTGATAGCATAGACAGGACAACACTATGAAGGCTTCCACGACACTACGGCGTGCCTGAGAAGATAGTCAATATCATACGGATCATACTGGATCATGAAGACGTCAACACCTGGAGAGAAGCATGGGATATAATGGACAGCTAGAATGCAGGTGGACGATTTAGACTTCGCAGATGATCTGGCTCTTCTACCACACACGCAACAACAAATGCAGGAGAAGACAACCAGTGTAGCAGTAGCCTCAGCAGCAGTGGGTCGCAATATACACAAAGGGAAAAGCAAGATTCTCCGATGCAACACCACATGCACCAATCAAATCACACTTGACGGAGAAGCTTTGGAGGATGTGAAAACCTTTACATATCTGGGCAGCATCATTGATGAACAAGGTGAATTCTGATGCAGATGTGAAGGCGAGGATCGGCAAAGCAAGAGCAGCATATTTACAACTGAAGAACATCTGGAACCCCAAACAGTTGTCAACCAACACCAACATCAGAATTTTCAATACAAATGTCATTACAAATCTACTGTATAGAGTGTAAACTTGGAGAATTACGAAAGTCATCATCCAGAAGATACAGGTGTTTATTAACAGTTGTCTACACAAGATACTTCGGATCCGTTGGCCAGACACTATCAGCAACAAGCTACGGTGGGAGAGAAAAAACCAGATTCCAGCGGAGGAAGAAATCATGAAGAAGTACTGGAAGTGGATTAGACACACATTGAAGAAAGCACCCAACTGCATCACAAGACAAGCCCTCACATGAAATCCTGAAGGTCAAAGGAAAAGAGGAAGACCAAAGAACACATTACGTCGAGAAATGGAGACAAACATGAGAAGATTGAACAAAAGTTGGAAAGAAGGAATGCCTAGGGCAGAGTGGGTTGGAGAATGCTGGTCGGCGGCTAATGCTCGATTGGGGGTAACAGGCGTAAGTATGCAAATAAGTAAATATAAAATCAAGTTGATGATTCTTATCTCAATCGGGCACCATCAAAAAAGACTTAAATTACCTCTGGAGCAGAACAGTCTAGTACCTTTGCCGTTTTTTTAATCTTAAAAGTATATTTAACACAGATATAAACAAATTTCTCTCTAAAACGTTTCATCTTGTCCAGCCTTTGAACAGTTATTTCTTCCTATTCTAAACAATCATGGTTCAGTCTAAAGGAAATTGAATGATGGTATGCACATTTCAACAATTATGTTCATGATTGAAATCTTATTGTAATAACTGTTATATAAGTTAATCAGTAAAATCACAAGCTCTCATACATATAGATATGAAAAGAATAGATTAAAACTAAGCGTTATACAAACTAGTATGCATTCCAGTTATTTGATAAATCGAATTTTTCAATAAAATGCAAATCTTAAAAAGTTATTCTGGTCATACATATACATATAACACTAAAAGTATTATGAATATTTAAAATATAACTTTAAGTGATAAATTACATTTGAAGTATCAACCAACTACTAGTAAATAGAAAATAAGTCAACGCATTTCACTTATATGTAATGAAAAACTATTCAAAGTCATTCATGGTTTGTCATGTTGTTCAAAATTCTCCATCTAATCAAATTGAAACAAGAATAATTAATTTAGTGTGGAATATAAATAAACCTAAGTAAATCTCCAAAAAGAAAAGAAAAGAAGACGAACGAAACATATGTGTCCACATTTCCACTGTTAGCCACAATTTAACCTGACTAAAATTACTGAAAACTAGTGTTTTATTGAATATCCTATATTGGATTACAGTAAATAATTCTCAAAACAAGCTATACGAAATTATAACAAATTTTCAGTTTAACACAAGAGGGTTTTGTGGAAATTTGAGTAATTTTATATAGTTAAGATCATGGGTAACTTGAAGCATATGCTCACTAGTGACTGACTCCATAAGGTAATTCCTGGAGTTCTAGTGAGAAATCGTGGCCAGTGGAGCTAATCCATGCCAGGTAGAGACAGGTATCTACCTCAGTACAATGGAAGTTGGTCGCGCAATTTCGTGGATTGGTTGAGGTTAGACATTAACACCGTTGGATGCCGGCTCATCGATCTATCGGTTATGTGCTCTGGCGCGAGACTGGTAGGTCCTGGGTTAGAATTCCGCGAGGCGGGATCGTGGAGGCGCACTGCTGAGGAGTCCCACAATAGGATGAAACGGCCGTCCAGTGCTTCCAAGTTTTCCATGGTGATCTAGCTTCAACTGACTCATGATTTTAACTATATAAAATTTTCAGTTTAAATCTATTTAACATGTGAATATTCAAAACAAAAATAGGTATAAAGAAGATGCTTTAAGCAATAATTAACCAATTCTTATATTCATTCGATAATGTTTACTATCAGTCTATGTTCCATGGCATTTCTTTCCATTTCATATCATATTTAATGTATAAATTAAACTGTATTTGTTTATAGTTTCTTCAAACGACCGGTGAAGAGAAAAAAATCTGACGCTATAGTGATTCTTAACTTTTTCAGTAATTAGAATCATAATAGATTGAGAATAATTCATGACAAAAGTCTGAGAAAGATGACAGAATACCATCTTGTATTGGCTTTCATTCTACATTTATCTCTAGGCTGATAGATAAGACAAATGAACTTTTCGATCAGGTAAATTTACACAGACTATTCGTTAAATAAGACTTGTCAAATATTATGTAATGAGAACTTTAAACAAAGGTCACTTAGTATTAAGTGATCCTAGTTAGTTCTTATAAATTATTACTTGTAGAAATAAAACAAAGCAAATTATGTTATAATTTTAAAATTTGACAAGGTTATAAGTATGAATAGAAATCGATAGAAGAATAAGCAAACTAAAAAGCAAATTACGTATCCATTACTGGTAAACAGTTAACGTGAATAAATTACTAAATGAGAAACACTTTACAATCAAACTATGTTAACAATGGGCAAATATTGTTTTCAATCTCTTTTATAAATGAACCCTATTTAAAATTAGCTCATAGCAAAGTTATTGCTAAATATAACAAAATAAGATATCAACAAGAACAATGTTGTAGTATCTGTACCACTAAACTAGGTGGAAACCCATCCTGATCGAATCGATAATACGAGTAATTGATATCATTATTCAAGTCTCAAAGATAATTAACACTGCTTAGACAAATTCGAATGCTATAACTAATCAATTAAGCAGATATCAACAATTGTTTTAGGGTAATAGATGCTAGGTTCTAGAGGTACTGAGGAAAAATAAGACCGAAGTATAGGAACATTCGTTACGGAACTATAAAATTTATTACAACTCTTACGATAGATAATTCGGATGTAACCCCTTATTATCCAGTTAAGAAGAAAAGCGTGGCATTTCAAAGATTGGCTACTGTCATGTAATAACTGAAAATAACAATAACTTAGACTCAATGAAACAAGGCATATAAATTTTGTGAGATTTCCGTTAAACTTTAACTGAATAGGATTCACAACTGACTAGTCAATAACCGATTGGTCATCGTTTTAAGACTAAAATTATCACAACCAAACAGAACTTACTTTCCAAGTCACATGCTTTGTTAACAAATGTAAATGAGTAACTTCGCAAAATACTGATCAGTAAGTTGCACGTATTTCATTGAAATGAAATGGATTGCAATATTTGTCAGACGAAGATCAAAGTCATTTAGTAATCAGATCAAACTACATTTCTTAATTATTTAAATATTCAAGTGCATTGGAGTGATCTTGTGTCTAAATTTTAGTGCATAAGGAATCGATTGTATTGTAATTACTCAAAAGGATATTGAATAATCGAAGGCATAATTTTCATTTACAGCATTGAATATATATATATATGTATAAAGTTAAAAACCTTTAAGCTTTTGTCGATATTATCATACCGTTCGCCAAAAAGACCATATGATTTTTTCTAAAAGATCGTGAGTTACATTCCTAAGGGAAACGTTATCGCTATGCACTACTGAAGAATCCCATATTACGAAAAAACAGGTTTCCAATGCTCCGTGTTTTTCAGTAGTGGTCTAGCTTCAATCATGAAATTAGATTAAGGTAATACGAGGTGAATGAAGATAGTGACCTTGGACAAAACGTAACTCAATTCTATTCAAATCTAAGAATACTGCAGAAAGCAGGCAGAAACTATCAAAAATATGAACACTATATCAATTTAAGAACAACCACAGATCAAATGAACTAAAAGATTAACGGAAAATTTAAAGTCATCCATCCATAAAAGATTGAAAGTCTAGCATTTTTTTTATACATGGAATATAAATTAACCGATATTTATGATCGGAGTTAAAAAGCCATCAAACTATCAATTTAGCATTCAAGAAGGTTTAGTTCACTTTCATTTAATTTACCATTTTATCCAATTGTTTCATTTATCTATAAGATTACAAATAGAAATGTTCACAAAAATAAATTGAACTTTCAGCATCCAAAACAGGTAATTATTTGTCATTTAGCACAAAACTATTATCAAAATTAAAATTTATTTGGCAGTGTAACTACTGATAATTTGAAAAATCCCACCAAAAATATGGCCATAATCCCTCCTTATTACGTCTCACTAATTTTTCACACATTTAGTCTTCCACTTGATCGAATTGTAATTGCACTATCATATCTCTCTCACCCTATCTGACCCATATTTATATTCTGATCACAGATCTTAAATTTTCACTTTACGTATATACAGATTCAAGATAACATTCTCTATGAGTTATATCAACATTAACAATTTTATTCTATTTGATTTGACATTCCTAAATTTACATGCATTAAACTATGTACTTTGCCTTTAACCTGGCCAATTTTTCGGATTATTAATTTGGATATATAATTGTAGAACCTGAAGAGAATTTATCGAAAAGAATATTCTTCGTTCAAATATTAGTCTTTTAAAATAAGAATATATTTTAAATGATAGTTGAAAGCGTTAATTCAAACTAAACATATTTTAAACTAACCAATTTAAAATCATAACACACAGACAAATAGTAAATGGGTATCTACTGAATACATTAACTTATATAAAGACAATATTTAAAGAGTTGAACTAAATCTGAACCATTATATATATATTGCATTGAATATTGATGATTAGAAAGAATTGTATCTAAGAGTCTGTAGTTTACCTAAAATATTCATTAACTATTTTTTTCAATATTTGCATAGTTCAAATCATAAGTCAATTGAAGCTAGACCACCATAGAAAACCTGAAAGCACTGGACAGCCGTTTCGTCCTACTGTGGGACTCCTCCACGAAACCCCTTCTGATATTTTTTTCAAGCGAAGTGACATAATTCTTTTTAAAATAAAATAAAATGTAACCACACGAAATTTGTAGTGTACTGAGATAATTTAGAGTAATTAAGTGTTATGAAACATGATATTACAATTTTAATCCTTTGTACTTTGACTTAATTCATCTTAGATATAAAATATTTTACTATATACTAGTATGGATTATATTCAATCAAAGATTTGTGCCAAAAACCTGATTTCATAATGATTTCTTTTAATAAGATTAACACGTTTGATAATAATTACTGTTGGACATATCATTTGTAAAAAAAAAGTAAAAAAGAAACATGTCGTGAAGATTATAGATTTCATTATTACAAAGAGTAAAATGAGTGTGTAGGTGTGGGTGTGTGTGTGACAACATTTACAAGAAATGAAATTATTTTAATGTAGAAACGATTCCAAGGTGAATAGAAATAGAATATGCGACTGTAATCAAATAAACGTTAACCCCTAAACTGAATTAATAATTCTCTTTGCAGAAGAAGAATTATTACTTCATTATCAAAATGTACCCTAATGATAAATGTGTTATATTGACAATAAATCCAAAATAAATCCCCTTTTATAACACTAGCCATATGTTAAAAAAAAAAAACTATGTTTGAAATATAAAATCATACATAAAAGTGTTTTATTCCCACCACCTTAAAATTGTTAGAACTATAGAGAAAAATAGAAAAAAGACTTTGATCTATGAAAAAATTGTTTTCAATCAATTGGCTTAATGAAATCTTGATAATGGTAATACATCATAGTCAGTTATATAATAAAATTAATATAATCAGAATGAATGTTGTGGAGATATCAGTATTTTTCATAGTTGAAATCATGAGTCAATTGAAGCTAGACCACCATAGAAAACCTGGAAGCACTGGACGGCCGTTTCGTCCTAGTGTGAGACTCCTCAGCAGTGCGCATCCACGATCCCACCTCGCGAGATTCGAACCCAGGACCTACCAGTCTAGCAGCAGAGCCATTAACCGATAGACCGATGAGCCGGCATTAAACAGTGTTAATGTCTAACTTCAACTGATCCACGAAGTTTGAGCAACCGTTCACCGATTGTCTTCAGTGAGTTGTTATCTCAAAACAGACGTGGTTAAACTCCACTGGTCGCTGCTTCACACTAGAACCCCAGGACATGTATCTGGGTTCGAATCTCTCGAGGCGGGATCGTGGATGTGCATTGCTGAGGAGTCCCATAGTAGGACTAAACGGCCGTCCAGTGCCTCCAGGTTTTCCATGGTGGTCTAGCTTCAATTGACTTATGATTTTAACTATGAAAAAACTAATATAAATATACTAATTTAAGCGATGAGAAATATTTAATACAGTGAAAGGAGAAAGGTCTGTATGATGTAAGTTCTATGTATATTTTTTGTTCACAAACTAATTAAATTATGTAAGGAAAGATGGATAGTGATCAGTGGTGTAATTCAGGATGCGCGTTTCGTTCTATTCGGGACTCACCAATTGGAATCATGTAGATTCCAGAATTAATAATCACTAGGGGATTTGAACCCTATCCCATTCACTTCAAACGTTATCGCAATATCCGCTTAGTTACTGAGTTTACATTGTTACTGACTTGTCCAACGGGGTAAATTTTAATTCATATACATTGTTTGTTTTCTTCATTTTTAGGACTGCAACTAATCAACATAGCTTCATTCTGATTGTGATCATTTTTACCTGTATTCTGTGATAATTAACTTTGTGTTCTACTTACTGTTTATTTACTATCCAACAACATGTGACACTACACAAATCCAAATAAAGTGTATTTTTGGAATTACACTGAAAAAAGGTTACGCCATGTCCGTTATTTAGTATACACTTGATAGGATTTTCAATCACTGAATAGTTACAATGAAAAGGCCAATAAAAAATCTCAAATACTTTAGTCCCTTAGATCATTCGAAGATTTAAATCTGACTAGATGTGTCGAATGTTACTAAATTTATGTTAAGGGTACACTGATCTTGATCATAACATGTAAATTTTCATCATTAACTTATTTTGTATAGCGTACAAAACTCCTAGTACAAATTTTAATACATCAAAGGTATGTCAGTTAAGTGATATGCACAGAAAAGTATGCTCCACATATATATTTGGAATGACAAAACAGTATGCTGAGTTAATTTCCTTTCAAACAATTTCCTACACTCTTATATGATGTTTGTTTAGAATCCCCTTAATTTCTTCTGATGTTTCTCTACAGTATAGGATAACCACGGTGGACTTCCAATCTTTCGGTATATACTCTAATGTGGTTTTTCTTTTATTTATAATAATCTTCCTTACAAACTCTCTGGAGTAATTTTTACCCCTAAGTGTAGACAAAACTCTATTCAATTCGACCTGTTGGTCTTCCTTATCTGTAACGAGATTAATACTTCTGTTAATTAAATTTTTTACCAGTTACTTTCGTACAATACGCATGAATTCAACCGTAATTTAAGTATCTCTCAGAATTTGTTGAATTCCTGAATACATTTATTTCCATCTTATTATTATGTCTTTGTTCAAAAAAATAATCGACAAATGTTAGTTTGTAGTCATTGAGCTCTATTTCCTTTGTTAGCTTGATGTTCTCCGAAATGCTGCTTACGTTTTCAAACAATTCTTCCAAACCATTCCGTTTATAATGATTTCATTTAAAGATTCGTCTACAGTTGGCAATAAAATGAAGGCTACCCTATTTACCTATCTTTTATCCATAACATATTATGAAGCTTTGTTGACAGAATAACTTTTTCAATGCTCGATTTATTTTAAATCGAAAAGTTACATATGAAAGTTGAGTCTATTTTGATGAACCCGGTTACAACTAATCAATTTATTTAGTTAATATTGTAATGAATAATTTACATAAGATTTGTGTTATTGAGGGAATATCATCCTACATTTAAATATATTATCTTCAATTGGGGTGTTATTTTAGTTTTTATAGTAAGATTTGTCAATTGGTTTAAATAATTAATCGTTTGTGCTAATACGTATGTAGGTCAGTCTAGATTACTTAGTTCACGTATCCATGGAGAAGTTTTAATCACACAGAATCAACTGTTTAAAGCTTATCACAATGAACATGTTTAATGTGACTAGAGAAAGGATTGATAGGATTATGTATGACATACCTTCAGTGAAATGATTAATAAAGCTTCATATATATGCATGTATTTGTATTCAAGTTGGAAAAGAATATGTACTTTCTAACTGTTGTATTAAGCTTATTGCTGTACAGAGATCTTTTTTACAAATATTTATAGTAGTAACAGAGCTAATCTGATAAAATACTCAAAAGAATGTTAGAAACTAAACTGGTAACTGACTTATGAAGGCAATCTCCAGATTTCAACCGTTATATATTACAGAAAACAAAACAATACACACAGACGCTCAACTGGACAACACCTTATCAATGATTAAGATACAGGGACTTCGGAAAGAAGATATTAGGCTTTCAGACTTTAGACTTGTTTCAACGAAAACATTATACGTTGTGAAGTATGAATAAGTAGTAAATAGAATGTTCACTCAGTTAGCATTAAATAGCTAAGAACCTGACACAGACGTAGATCGTTTCAAGTTGAAATAATTCACATCGATAAAGAAAGAGGACATTCCTGAGATGAAGAGTATAGAAGTGAGGATAATAATAAAAATAATAATCAGTCCTAAAGGAAAACTATTCCCAGAAAATATGGTTTAACAGGAAAGTAATTATATGAACAAAAACATTAAGTAATTACCACACTCGAAAGTCAGAGGAAACTAAAGAATGAATCCGTCTACTCAACTGCAATCAATCTTAAACAATGAAACCAAATATTTTTCATGATGTATTGCAAAAGCATTTCCATCCCCTGGTTCTTATGTTTATCGACGGTAAACAAACTAAACATACCTAATAAAAAGTCCAGGTACTCAAATATTCACTCAAAGGAAATGATGAGCGATGCGTAAATTGAATTGATTAAACGTTAATGATTCGAGAGAGATAAATAATTTTAATAAAAAATGAATCTGATGAAATATAAAATAATCTCAATGCAACACATTGTTACCAGCACTAATTAATGCTAGGAGAAAATGATGTTTGACACTTCTACCCCTGCCAAATGAATCGCGATGAAATTTTTTTAAAGTTTCAAAAGAAAACATCTGCACTACCTTTTCAATAGCGGCTACAAAACCAGAATGATCGGCGAAAAATGGCAATTGATGAACAATAGCAACTGATGGATCATGAGCTTTACAGACGAAATCCCAAATGACCTCAGCGGATGCTATGAAAATTTCATATTAAAACAAAAATAATCGACTTACAATTATCTTTAAATTTATTATAATCATAATATTTACAATTCAAATAAAAGGGAATTCGTAAAACAAAAAATATATTTTATAGTACGACATTATGTTCATAAGATAGTAAGTAAATCTAACATTGTTATTACATTATTATCAATATAGGAGTTTTGATTGAGATCATTAATCGATCATTGTTTGATTGGTTGAAGTCAGACATTAACACCGGTGAATGCTGGCTCAGTGGTTTAAATATTAAGCATTCGCGCACGAGACCGAAAGCCCTGCGTTTGAACCCCACGTGCGGAATCGTGGATACGCACTGCTCAGGAGTACCATACTAGGAAGAAACAACCTTCCAGTGCTCCCAGGTTTCCAATGGTGGTCTAACACTGATCGATTAATGATCTCAATTACTATTATTGTTCAAACGTCAGATTAAATTATTTCAACACGGTTAATATTACGAAACTAAGTTTGAAAATATGCGTGCTAAAAGTACAAAGAGTATTAAGTTTATGACAGAAGCTACCTTGACAAAATTAACCAATATACTGTCAATGAGCACGATGCCAATAGAATGAACGACCTAAAACAACAATTGACATTATTGAAAAACCAATTTTTGTTCTCACTTAAAGCATAATGGAATACATATCTATTATTTTAAAAAATTCTTGTTATAAAACAAAAATTAGATTCGTAGAATTTATTTAAAAATCACGAAATAACTTGTTGTAGTGTAAGTTTAAAGTAATAAGAATAGTAATGTACATGTTGAGTATTTTTGTTAAATCGTGAGAAAACAAGCTATTCTAGGGTTGTGAAATAGCCGATCTTTCCGAGACACGGCTTCAATGGTAATAAAATATTCGAAAAGACTAACTTTAGATTCAAGACCTTGAAAATACTTTTCAACGTTCGACGATATTTGTATTTCTTGACCTTAAGGTGGCATTCAGCCCGGATTATCGTGAGGTTCTAAGGCAAGGTCTGTCATTGAAAGAGGTAGTCTACTCAAACGCTATCGGTCATGTCAGACCTTATGGTAAATTCTCATCAAAATTGAGAACTTTAAGTGTTTCCTGGTTTTCAATCTTTGTCTAATAAAAGTTAGTCCGTGATCGAAAACTGCAAAATTTAATAATCGCCTTAACTCTCCATACTAAGATAATACATCAAGATAATACATCAAAAACTAAAAACACAAACATTTTTTGCTATCAGAAGGAGGCTTTATGGAGATTTTAGTAATTTAATAGTTGAATTCATGGGTCAATTAAAGCGGGACCGATAGGTCCTGGGTTCGAACCCCGCGAGTGAGATCGTGGATGCGCGTTGCTGAGGAGTCTCATACTGGGACGAAACGGGAGTCCAGTACTTCCAGGTTTTACACGGCGTCTTAGCTTTAATTGACTCATGAATTCAACTATTAAACATTTTTTGATCAATTCGATTACGCTATAATATCACTAGGCAAGACTTTTGAACTAATTAAATACATGTATTCGAAAAAAACTTAACAAAATAATTTTCAACCGACAGTCTGTATGGATGATCGTAACTTTCAAGATAAATTGAACGGTCATTTAACAAATATTAAATAGATAACGAGAAACATAAAAAATATGGTGTACACGTCATACTACTCTTGAGCTTCTACTTATTAATTTGCTATTCTAATGAATGACGCATTAGTAGTATTATAAGTAATTCATGTGCAGATCCATTTCTAGATAATTCTAAATGTTAACTAAAGAATATTTCACATAACCTACTTAAACCAGTTGTAAAACAGTAAAGATTACCAGAAGTTGTCCTAATGTTGTTAAGTATGCACGTGGTTAATTTATGAACTTAATTAGTCATAAAACCATTGGAGTTAATGAGATCGTTAATTTATTAAAATAAATTTAAACAATATCCCAAATTGACTGTCCAGAATGTAAGAAATTGCAGTGAATTAACTGGCATTAGTGAGTGTATGTACTTGACAGTTAATCGTTTTTAATTAATGATACAGTAATCGTACAAAAAACCTTTAATAACCTGAAAGGTGTTAAACTACAAACAAAACTACGATCGAATTAAAACGTTTATATATGTGACTGGTAAGTGAACAATTCGATACAAAGTTCAAAGCTCCTAATTATCAATTATGAAACTAAAAAAACCAGTAGAATCTGGTAGTTTCGATTAAGCAACTACATGACTGCGATCAGCTACCTTTGCTTATCCAAAGTGTTGTTTGAACTCCATAATCTACCTTTTTAATCTGACCACTGATCTAAGCTACTCAATAACTGTTTTCTATCAGGCTTCTACAGACACCCATTAAAAGTTCAAAAGCTCAAACACTATGATTTTCATAGATCTTACCGATACAATAGTGTGCTGTAAGCTGTTTATGCGGACGGATATAAATAGTATGTAGCAGGAATCGGGAGTAAAATGCTTACCAGCAGAAGATTGAAATGAAAAGGTGACGAGGAAGGAAAATAGAGAGCAATCAGAATAAAAACGGGATCGGAAGAATGATAGACTGCGGAATGAACAACTCAAGGAGGATATGCGAATGATGTATTTCATGTGTGATTGTTATATTTTACAAGGGCACTATGTAATTTTGCGTAAAAGAATAAATTGACTTACCCCACCTGAGTTTTCGCTCACTACAATACTATTTACAGTTTCTAAAACCATTTTTTCACTATGAGATACCAAACTAAATCAGTAAAACTACGTTTAAAGAAATAAAGAAAACATTAAACCAAACGGTTTAAATGTAATGTGGTAAATTAAACACTACAAACTGTCAATCTACCTTTAACTCGACTTGTGCTCACCCAAACAAGATTATATTTTGCAGCCTCGTAAGCAGGTACCATATTGTGTACCATTGGATTCACTACTCCGTCTTTACCTCCTGAAGAAGTAAAACAGAGATTTTTTTTCAAAAGTCAGTCAAGATCATTTCTTAATGACTGAATGATTAGATCGTTACATAAAAAATTTTCAACATAACATTTCACTAAGCTAATTATAAATTATTAAGCCAAATTATGTAACTCAGGAATTCTAGCTGCCCAAATAAACAATTAATATCAATGATGATACAAATATGTAGGATTTTAATTATAGAGATTACAAACTGAATTTGTGATCCCCAATTTACGCACGATGCAACAACGTGAGTTAAATGAGGCTCCAAAAAAATTGTATTTAAAATTATTCTAGCAGTTTATAGATTTCATCAGGTAGCTAAACATGTACAAACATACGATTAGATAGTTATACAGTGACTGATTGTCGCATAATTAACAATATTTATAAAACAGTGAAGTTGTGAAATGTTTCATGTTAATGACAGTTTAATTTCATCTCGTATTTCCTTTTGCGATGTACGCTTGATTGGAGATTCTGTACTATGCTGTCCTTCCGAATGACATTTAAGCCATTGACTTTAAGCGCATTGGTCAAGTTAACATTTGATTAGTATTTAAGGCATTATTTTTACTAACCAACAGTTCCATTAAGACATAATGGTATTGTATATCTTTACAGTTGAGGTGAAAAACACTACTTCTCAACATAGTTCCTCCTGTTTTCATAAAATAACTACATTTCATCATTGGGAAGTAAGATCTCAAGGAAAGAAGTTAGTGAATCATTAAATTCACTCAGTACTCTCAATGAAATTTAATTTAATAAAATTCCAGTAAGGATACGGGAAACTAGTTTAGTTATTTGTGAGCTCCGGATATATTGAGATAAAAAAAACTAATCGCAAATAAATGTCTACGTTTAGCAAGAAGACTGATATTAACAATATGCTGGTTTTTTTATTTTAAAGATTAATATGCATGCGCGAGCATCTAATCAACAGAATTCATAGGAAAACTCATGATTAATAAAGTAACAACTACATTTTTTATAGGCAGTGTTGAGTTATTTTGATGTAAGTGAAGCATAAAACAGATGAGCTTATCAACAGCATTGTGAACAAATATAAAATCTATCATTCGAGTGGAACTGATTTTTATAACGCCAAATTCAGTCACTTTCAACAGTATGGATGCAATCATGGTAGATCTTCTGATCATAAAGATAACTTTTTCAAGGTGCACCAACCTCATTATCACGATCAAGAAATAGGTTCAATAAAAAAAACACTTTAGAAACTATTCATAAATTATAAGCAAAGATGGATAATGGCTAGCAGTGGAATCCAGGACGCGTGTTTCGTCCTATTTGGGACTCGTCAGCTGGACGTACCTGCATCTCAGAGTTGATGTTCACTCTGGGACTCGAACCCAGTACCTTTAGCTTCAAAAGCCATCGCGTTTCGCCTCAACAAACAATACTAAATGAATTTATTTATATATTAGTTCGAAGAACTGTGTTATTAGGAAATGTTTTATAAAAACGAAAAGTCATCCAGTTCCTTTACAATCATGTAATATCAAAAAAACTGTACAGAGCATTGCTGAAACTATCTTGAATGCATTTATATATTGCTCAATACAGTACACATTATAAGCTAAGTATCAAAAGATTCTGATATCGTCTAATAAATACCGTTTAAAACAGTAATTATTGTTCTGGAAACATTAGGAAATGAAATCTCTGTTCTTTCTGTAACCAAATATATTAAAAACAAAAATAATAATTACAATGGCAATCATTTTGTTGTCAGATTTTCATTGACTGCAAACAATAACATCATAAGTCTATTTGTTTCTTTTGAGATGATTTCCTCATTTCACTATCTAATGTATGTTTTAAGCTTACTGAATAATGTATATGCATATGATCCATAATATTATTACATTTATTTTAGAAACCATTTTATAATTAAAATAAATGAAGTAGATGACTTTTTTTTATTTTTTCGATGTCATTTCATACACACCTATTTTTCCTAATATTTTCATGACTTACAATATAAGTGAATTTTACAATTTTTTGAAAAAAAAAAACTTTTATCAGAAGGGGGTTTTGTAGATATTATATTAATTTTGATAGTTGAGATCATGAATCGCGAGGCAGGATCGTGAATGCGCACTGCTGAGGAGTCCCATAATAGGACGAAACGGCTGTCCAGTGCTTCCAGGTTTTCCATGGTGGTCTAGCTTTAATTGATTCGTGATCTCAACTATCAAAACTTTTTTTGTTTAACGTTCAATAATAGAATAGTTCAATTTTCAATAGAGATAAAAATACAATAATTTGTAAACAATTTCATTACGTGAGTTATTTACCAGATAATGTGTAAAATAACGAATTTCCTTTCTTGAATAAGGTTGATAAAGAATCTCAATATTTTGGTAAACTTGTACTATTGATTAAGATTTACTCTTAAAGTACTGAAGAAATGTATAAACTTTCTGTAAGGATGGCTCGTCGGCAAACTCAAGGAAGACTCAAGAAGCCCAGAAAGAGCCGAAGACATTCAATCCAATCACCGCTAGAGGAACATTCTAGAATGTCGGTGTGTAGCTTCCCTATTGGATGAATAAGAAGAACCCCATATGTGCCCATTGGCTGTCCGAAATGACGATTTACTTTCAGCCAAAAAACTATAAATGCATGAGATTTTTGTACTATATTTGACACTGGAATAACATTCCTACTTACTATTCTTCTTTTGTCTCATTTTGCGACTTGGGAGGGTTCTAGAGTTCGAGTGCTCAAGTATTACGCGACATACTAAGAATCTAAGTTCGAGATATAACACTTTCATGCTATTTTATTTAGTTAACACTCCTTTCGTTCAAAGTGGTTAATTTTTTTCTTTTGAGAAAAAAAAAGAGTTAAAAACCGTTTCAAATATTTCAATTACTCTGATTGCCTCAATCGAAGTACCATTTTACGACATTTTATTTTGCTTATACTTATAACAGAAGTTAACTAAAACTGTCTTATTTTGTGTGTCCAATTTGGAGTATCTGGCATTTCTATCTTAAACACTAACTTACTGTATACTTAAACCATAAAAAACCAGTCATTAAACAAAATCTATATAGCGGCAATTTTTTTCTTTGTTTAAACGAATTTATTGTTATTCCTTCATAGTTCTTATGTTAACAACTAACAAGTTGATAAAAAAAGCTTCAACTGTTGGATAGTCATTGTTTTATCTATTATCACTGAATTCATCATTTATCTACTGTAACCTTTCTAATTAATTCACACCAGTCAGCACATACACTGTTTATAGATAAATATATTTATAAACTTCTATGCCCAGAACACTTATACATTTTCTATCGAATTTACGGCGCAACCAACCACACTTCAAGATTCAAAGTTCAGGTTCACTTTTATTGGACAGAATTTGCCGCATTTCCCTAACAATACGGTTACCACAAATACACTTCTACAATCGAGTAATTCCTTTAGATTTTTTTATATTCAGTAAGTTCTGTATAACAAGCTCACTTGGGAAATAATTCAGTAATCAATACACCTCATCTTGCAAACCATACCTAATATTTCCGCTTTTAATTCTTTTCATTTCAAATAGGCAACAGTAAACTACAGGAAACCATGAAGAGAAATATTATGTTCATTGATGCTTAACGAAAAAACTTAACTGTGGTCATACTGCTCTCACAGTTTAACACTACTTCATTTGATATCAGTCAGTGAAATAAACTAACTTCACATAACGCAAACCATTGAAGTAAATGATAGTCTTCCACTTGTTAATAAACATTATTCAAGACAGATTTTCCAAAGGTGTAGTACGTATATGCTGGATGTGTAATCAAAAAAACAGGGGAAATCATTAATTCTCAAAGATGATACTTGGCAATAACCTCCTTTTAAGATGAACAGACTGGAATTGAACAGGATGCTTAAATATCTCATTATTACCGCTGCTTGACATCAACTAGAAAAGCACAAGACACAAAGGACAGTGGACAAATCTTTTGCCTTGATTTGGAATTTTTTAGTATTGAGTACTCAAGACTTGGGAGTAGAACTCAGATCATTGGGGTCTCAAGGAGAGTGAAATATATGTTGACTACCATGTCGAATCTAATGATCTACAATTCCAACTTCACTTAATTTGTAGTATAAAGTGGTTGTCACCCAATGTTCACTGATGATGTTTATTTTACTCATGAAATGATTGACGTCGATCAGTCACATCTCCCTTGAACTTTCCATGGCATCACCAAACAAAATGCAATTATTACTAAGAGAAAGGTTTTGTAGTAATATATATCATTCTGAATTGAAATCAATTAAAAAACTGATAGGTCCTGGGTTCAAATCTTGCGAAGCGGGATCGTGGATGCGCACTGCTGAGGAGTCCCACACTAGGACGAAACGGCCGTCCAGTGCTTCTAGGTTTTCCGTGGTGGTCTAGCTTCAATTGATTCATGATCTCAACTATTAAAATTACTATAACATCTACAAAATCCCTTCTGATAGTAAAAAACTATTAGTCTAAGAGTTATCGTTCTCACTATAAAACCTAAGTGTTCCGAAACTAGTTCCTAATGCGACTGTGGCTGCATACTTCTGAGAAGTCTAGAACTAGTACAATATATTTGGACAATGCCTATCAATTCTCAGTAACTATCAAGTTACTATCCATTTGTAATGAAAATCACCTCCAAATAATCATTTAAACTTCTCTTTTAAAGAGTATGGGACATTTTTGAAATAATATCAAATAAATACTTACCAATAAATAATCTGCTATTTACATGAGGATATTGTTCACATAATGATTGTAATAAACTAATTACTGGATCATTTTCATTTTGTACACAAAATAGCAGTTCAAACTAAGAACATATGGAAAAAAAAAGTAATTTGAAAACGTACAAATTAATCGGTACCATATTCCATGTACAATGTACTGTATAGTAATAATTTACTAAATAAATCGTAAACATTATCAGTTGTCAGAAAAATTGCGTTGAATTACAATCTGCTCATTCCCCAATTCATAAAGTTCACTTGAATATCAAGGTGATGAAAGTACCTTTGATGAAACTATCAATGAAAATCAAACCACCACTTTTTATGTGAATAGATAATGATATACAAATATTCCTCTAGAATGACACGAATTAAAACTGGATGAGTAAGAATTATATGTTTTCGAGCCATTCATATATCACAAGAGGCTGAGACTATGATTTAATCGTCAAACAAAAGCAATCAATTAATCACTTGCGGCAACAGATTTTTAAATACAGTAGATTCAGTGAAAAAGATTCCAAGAAATACTTCATATACTAATAAATCTATGTGTTCCCCAAACCGTTAGTCTAAAGGTAGGGATTATTAAGGGATAATGAAAACCTAACTTGTTGGTCAATGTGCTTATTTAGTTACTTGAGTGGCATACCAACTGCATAGTTCAGTTAACAATCGAGTAAGACAACTGTCATTACTGTAAAGTGTAAAAAGAATAATCTGACCAATAAAAAATGTGTTATATTATTATCGTACTGTTTACGATGTAACAGAAATACTGTAGATATTACAATAAAGATAACATAGAATATACTACCAAACGATATAATATCCTAGCCTCTGGAACTCACTGACAAGAAGAGAGTTAAGTAATGAATAAAGATCTTTACTAATTTCTGAACCAAACAGCGCACATTCACAGTATGTAACGGGAAAATTGATTGATGAAAACTCTATTTCTTATGATAATTTAACTTCCATTTAGTCAGTCAGTCAGCTACAACGTAGGACCAAACACATGTATGCATCGATCCAAGTTGCCATACCCCATTAACAAAACAAGATGAACACCAAATTCATAGTAGTTAATTTAACGGTGGTAATATATAAAAGAATGGTTGTATATAAGGATACAGTGCAGTAAGGAAGACAGATATGAAGCAATTTTAATCTCAAGGTTTAAGGGAAGATAAAGAGTGTATACACCTGCGCCATTGTGATCGATTCTGAGCCATTCATAGATACATTATACTGACAAAAGTTAGCAAGAAAAATTTACCCTGATGGATTATCGTTTTTTGATTTTAAAAATACAAGATTTTTATTTAGTTCATATAGACAACAAAAACAAGTATATTCTAGTTACAGAATGTATGAAAACTCCAAACTACTGAAGATGCTAACTAACGTAAGCATTGGGAGAAAACTCAGTCATGTTTTACAGAATAAAACAAAACAATAGAACAAATATAACATAATTATAAACTTGATCGTTTCTTTGCACATTTAAAGAAAATAAAAGGTTATTAAACCAATAAAACGACAAGAAAACTACAAGCAATGCTCAAAAAAGTGCCCCAGAACGTATCTAATCATATAAACAATGTTCAATTCAACAGTAAAAACTGTTAGCATCTATAGTCAGTGAACCTTAACAAAACTCCGAGCACTTATTAAGAAATAGCGTTCTATAGAAACACTCGGTCAGTCAAATTTCTAATATTTTTAGAATTACTTTAAAATCGAAATAGTGAAGTGTTAAAAAATTAATAGTCTTATAAATATTCGTTCTTTTTTGTAATACGAACATTGCCTTAAATGTGCAATATATACTCCATTACAATAAATTATCTTCATCTACATGAAATACACTCTGTTTATAATCAGTTGAGTTTAAATGTTTCATCTAACTTTGTGAATTCTCAAAACACTTTTGTAAAACGTTTCTTTTTTTGCTGAAAATCATGAACTTGATGACTCCAGACGAATTCATTTTTAAAGGAATGTATTAACCTTCAAGTATCTAGTGCTTAAAATTTGAAGAAGCACGACTCTATATTTCTGTTTTAAACAATTGATACAATTCGCTAGAGTTCAAGAACTTTTTTTACTTAACAGAAACTTTTTTCTAATTATTAGTATAGGGTTATCGAGATGATTGAGTTTTAATTGAGATCATGAGCCGATCAATGTTAGACTACGATTGAAGATCTGAAGGCACTGAACATCCGTTTCGTCCTAATATGAGACTCCTCAACAGCAAGCACCCACGATCCTGAAGACGGTCGTGCAGCATCACGGATTGGTTTAAGTTGCACATCAACACCGTCGGATGCTGGCTCAGTGGTCTAGAGTTTAAGCGTTAGCGCGCAAGACCGAAGATTCAGGAATCGAATCCCTTCTTTCCAGATCTTTTCTAATTGTTCTGTGATTTTTTAAGCACATAAGCACGTAAATATTTCTTTTGTACTAGAATCTGCGAAACTAATACCTGCACGATATTTATATGAACACATGCGTATACATAATGTTCCTTATTTTCTATGTGTCAAAAGTAGGTAAAGTATGATGAAACATTTAATTCGGTAAATAGATACTTAAGAATAAAGTTACACTATGACTCATAATTAGACAATAAAGCAAACAATATTCAAGAATAGTCTGTCGTCGATTTATTGGCAAGCATAATATACTGATAGATAAAATTTGAAGGTAAGCTTTAATCCAAGCAACATTTCAAAAACCATAAATCATACTTACTAACTAAAACAAACCAGATTGTTTTATGGTGACGAATTTTCATTTGTGTTACAACTGGTTTGGAAGTTATTATTAGATACACAGATTTTATATCTGTTGGGGATGTTAAATCCACAGAACTAACTTAGTAAATGACTTATTTTCGTAATTTTATTTTGAAAATATGAATTTCTTTGTTTTCGCGCCAAAAGCGCTCCTTTCAACTTCGAGTCGTATTTCTCACTTAGAAATATCTTAAACGCTATTGGTCCGTTGTATCTTTTAGTGTGCTCTTTTGTAATGCTTCCCAAGGACAATTTTTTACTGTATATATATACGTTTGATTTCTTCCCCTTGTGATTGCTGTGCTTCTAGCTGTTTACGGAATATATCTTCCCCGCTTCCAACTTGAACTTCTTACTCTAGTTAGCTGGGTCTGGGACGCGTCAGAATAGCTAGCTTATTGGTCTCTGGTCACAAGTATTTGTTCCGTTTGCTGACCAAGTGAATTCAAAAACTCTTCAGACATAACAATATCATAAAACAAATAACTTCTGATTTTCCTCAAGTTAGATTTAGATTTAAAAAATCTGATGAAATGTGTTTAATCTGTTCTAACCTAATATATATACATGAAATACATCTTACAAGTTAAATTATAAACTGTACTAGCCTTTGTAATTAACCAATCAATGCGCACAACATGATAAAGTGTAATTATTTCTATTTCATATATGTACAAACTCAACCAAGCTTATAAACGAAAAGCCTTTTCATAATCTATGGAATGACAACGTGTACAGTGAAGACAATTTGGTTCATTTAAACGACTGTACTTTAAATAACATCATATATCATACTAATAATTCATTGAAGGATAAAAGGCTGAAACGTAACTTATTTGAAAAAAAAGTAAATATATTTGATCAGTCACAACAATTTTATAAGAAATTCTCCATTGGTATTGAATGATTGAATTTAAGGTAGCTAGACAAATTGATATAATTAAGATCAATCTCACATTTTCTAAGTAAAATGTGTAGTCAGTCAGGTTATTCAGAGCTTTTTTTTAATCAAATTTTATTATAATTTATTTGAACACATAAATATTGGTACAAGGGGGCACCAGATATTTATGTGCCACACTTTGTGAGAGGGCTGTAATACCGCCCAGGTGCCCAGACCGAAGCAAGTTTTTAATCAAATAGTATTTTTAAAAGTGAATTAGACTACTTCGTGAAACGTCTGAATATAATCTTATATATAACGTATATTTACAGTTAACTAAATATTTATACCTTATTTAAGCACAACGATTTTTCTAAGAAACTATATCAGATGACACTGAACAAGTGACAAACTATGTGTAATGAAGCAGTGGGTGTTTCTTAAATAAATCTTTTTATGATAAACGTCCAAGCGACAAAAAAAAACGATCTGAAACTAATTTTACGTAGGAGTGTGGTTTTAGTGAAATTTCCTACAGTTGACATAATTTTAGAAAATACATTTTAGACAGACTAATAGTCAGTTATGAAATTTTAGCCTGTTACGGTTATTAACTTAGACTCAAATTTTGTTCGTTCAAGTCCTCAAACTTTACAAAACCATATATAGAAAAAAGGAACACAGGAAGAGAATAAAGATTAGGAAATGAAAAAGGAGAGAATAGTTAAGAAAAACTAGCCATAGGAAAATCCTATGCCTAAAACAAAGGACAACAAATCAAAAACGTATTGGAGTGATAGAATTCGATCATTTTAATAATTTCAATCACTGTCCCAGACTACTAGGTTCTAGCAACAAATAAGGCTGAACAGTGATAAACGCTGAAATTTGAAAACATTCATTGCATATAAACTAATTTCTAAACCGGGTCACACTGTTGATATGTTGTAGAAAAACACATCAGATGGAGTAATTTAACCAAATACACTAAATAAGAAAAACTTGACTGACAGAATTTTTTGTGAATAAAGAAAGAAAGTATGGGTTTGAACGGAAAGATGAATGATGGTGGGGAGAACTTTGGACTGCAAGTCATGTAAAAAAGTTTGTCTATATCATCCTAAGTTTCATTCTAACTGTATTGTAATATAATATGAACTTAACGCGCAGATCGATTTACAACTTATTACAGAACATGCTCATTATCCTATAGAGATTCAAACCTAGTATCCATAACATAAATCCAACCGCATACTGATATAAGGGATATAATCCATTTTCAATGTCTACAAACCTTGAAATAACATACAGAGAACAATAGTGATAAGAGGGAATCTTTATATATTTCATTTTATTTAGAATAAAAAATTACAAGACATATTATCAATTCGCCCCTAGTGTAAACGGTGGAATGTACTGCAAAATATTAATGATATTGTCATTCCAGTTTATTTGTACTAAGGACAGAAAACATTAGAACTCGATGTAATTGATCTCTGTGAAACATAATGTGATACAATATACAATGATGGATGACGTTGACTAACGTTTCACCGAAGTCAATACTTGAGTCTGACATTATAGATATATTAGTGAAAATGTGCAGCGAAATACAATGAGCAAAAAACGTTTTAGGACCAAAAAACAATTTCAACTTTCTATTATCAATGCATAAAACTGGCAGAAAGTGAATGATAATCTAAAACAACAAACATAAAGCACTGATTATCATTTTGTTCCGTAGTAAGATGTTGAACTCTTTAAAATACATTAATTATAACACCAAAAACCCAGTGACTAGAGCAACTCTACAGTGATAACCATCTGCATATAACTCTTGTTTAACATCACATGACATTTAGTGCTACAACATCTTAGTATAGTTATCTACCCAAATTTTTCATATACATATATGCATATTCCCTTATTCTTTTATTTCATATTTAAAAGAGAACAAAGATAAAATAGACTGATTTTAATGGGCAATACTACTAATGACTCACCGTTAAGTAATAAAAAGTTAATATATATATTTTGTTCTAAAGTAGTCACATTTCAGGGGCGTTCACGTATGTGAAATTAGAAAAACAGTGTAATTTATTAAAAGGAATTAAAATTTAATTTTTAATTTAAAAATATATCTAAACCATTTGTTTCTATGGGTTTAAACTCATAGATGTTCCATAATAAAGTTCCTAAAGACCGTAATATAATAATAATAATAATATAGTAATAATAATAATAAGTACAAATAACAACTGATACCAGTTTTTATAAAATTTCTACTAATGTCACCATAAGCAATACTGATCAAGTAAACTATGATCACACTATTTACTTGATGTTTAAGTGATACAACTTCAAAAGGAAAATAACCGGTATCATTAAGTTTGTGTGATTCAAAAAACGTTTACAATGAGAACTGTTGTCATGCTATTCTAAATCATTTTCATTCCAAGTAAATAATTAGAAAAGTTTTTAGATAACTTTTTGATAAGGTGAGTAGTGGAAATCAAATCCATTAGTGAATGATTTTCATAGCACACTGACGGTAGATGTAATTCATTTATGCACACGGTTTGTTATATATAAGATTCTAGATTAGTAACTTAGAATACAATGATCTTACTTTAAGTCTCAGTCTGAAATAGATTTCGTATACTAATACAAGGAAATGTATGAATTTCTTGCTGACCATGTTTAACTCATCAGAAATTTATGTTTTTCACGTAAGGAATTCTTTCACGGTATAAATCAGGATAAAGATCAATACACAATCAATATGATGTAATCAATCTTAATTTATATGATTAAGTGGATTAACTATGATAGCACTATAAAATCAATAATGGGTTATACCTAAATGTGAATCTCCTAATGTCATAAATTCGACGCATGTATCCAAAAGTGCAGAGAGATCACTTATATCTTATATACATAAACCCTCAAAGAAACATAAATGTAATTCCCTCAAAACCAAAAACTACGCACAATTTGAGTAAATCATGAAAATCGAAAAATATGGTGGTAAATTAACGCCATTAGCTGAAATAATCAAACAGTGTCATTGTATCTTAATCTTTCATTTTGAAACATAGTTGATTTCTTTTGCTATATATATATATATATATATATATATATATAACAGAACGATGTAACTTTCCCAAGCTTCAAATTTTAAATGTCCAGTAAGTTTCCCAGTGATTGAGATGAGGGTACAGAAACTGACAGTTTTTGTTACAATTAAAAATAGGCATTTCGAAAGGACACATTTAAATTTTGCCCTCTTCAGAAAAATGTCATATATAAACCTAGGATATTTCAAAACAAGAAATACATTTATGAACGTTGATTTGGAAAGCAGAGCAATAAGTTTTTGAAGTCAGAATACTTTTCTAAAAAAAATCAGAATACAATACAACTGGTTTGAACAACAACTTGAAAAAAGGAATACCAATACCTAAAATGTTTTCGGACATTGATGAAACTATACTATCAATTATAAATACTACTTGTTTAATGTTTGTTTGTCTAAAATTCCCCCTTAAAAAACATATTAATATCACTGACAATTTGAAACTGAAATGCACAAGGTGAATTGAAATCACTGTTTGATTACAGATTCTATGATACTTGATGAGTGAGTAGCCTTCCTATAAAGGATTTGAGCTTCTTTCTATCTGAGAATGTTCAGCAACACAGTGCCGATATACACATTGAAACTTGATCTCAGTGACAATCGCTTCGAATGTCAAAGCACGATCAGCTGAGCTCTAACGATTATAAACAGACTCACTGAAAAGGTTATCAGGCATTTTGAGTTGTTTGAACAAGAATCTGTCGAACAGTTCTATAAAATCATCCTAATCAAAGATGCCATCACTAGATAGTCATTATCCCACTTTCATTTTGTTAACGAACGGATACAAAGGTGTCTGTAATATTTTTAGCGGTTTATTAAAGTGATACACCAGCACAAATCTCTGATCTGTGATTTCAACGTGTAATTGCGGACAAATACGTGGTTGTTCGGTTTGCTTCACTTCAATAGTATGTGTTTATCACCACAGAACAATATGTTAGGAGCTTTACAGATTCCATATTACCTACGCTGATAAAAATGACATCGCTACTGATAAATAAAAACAAACTGGATTAAAAAGTCATGATATGTTGTCATTTTAAGTTAAATGCTGTAAATGAAAGGATCACTTCTAACCCTTTTAAACAGCAATATACGCATTTAGAGTCTTTTGTCAAAAGCATTGTTTTACCGAAATTCTTATAATTTGCGCTACCTTGTACATCACAAGTTTAGCCAGTTTAAAAACAAGTAAATATTGCGATGTGCTACTATGGTATGACATATCTAACAGATGTATACATGTGTCAGGTATGCGTTAAGTATGACTGGCTGATTGACATCAAAAGCATATTTGTTTTAAACCACTTCCTATAAAATGAAATGTACGTCAGCAAAAACTGCACCACTTTTTCCGCACCCACTAATCAAGTTAAATAAACTGCCAGCATAAATTAATAAAATGCGTAATATTTCATATATATCAACTAAATGGTTTTATGATTTTAAAAACTGGGAGAACATAGCTTTTCCAAGTGTCTTGAATAAGAATATCTATCAATATTAGACGTGTTTATTTAAACCAAGAAAAGGCTACTCGAGCAATCTGCTGAGTAAATTCCAGGGATACATCACACATCCAAAAACTTACAACTTGTATTGATCTCAGATTACAAGCAAGGTAATCACTCGGCATTAAGAAATATATATTTATACTGTGCAAAAGCAGTCATACCTAGACGAAAACACCACAATTAACTAAAAGAATGCGCTTGATTTAAATAAGAGGCCATCCTTCGCTAAAGTGTAGAAAAACATTACTGTATTACATAATATTTCTATTACAGCTTCGAAATCAATGAAATTAATGCTTGTTGTGCTGCGTTCAACTTGAACGGATTCCTGATAACAACCAACCTCACATAAAAGAACAAACAAATTAACAAATAATCTCCTAAATCCCTAGTGAGACGTGATTATTAGATTCAATATCGACATGTATTTGAATACTTTTAAAGGTTGCTCTATGAAATCTTATATTTTATCACCACGTCCCAGGTCGCCATCCTTCTTCAGCCGTTTCAACCTAGTTAGCTGTATAGTATCCTTAACCCCAAAACAAGACCAGTGACTCAACATTGTGAGCCTGTACTTGCCAAGCGCTATGAATCAAAACTAGTGGAAATAATGTTAGTTTAATCAGTTTAAAAATTCTTTACTCCATTGTTTCAAAGTCAGACAGCAAAGCAACTGACTAAACGATTATCAGTTTGAAACGATCCAGTGTTATGCAAGAGATTCATTTTCAGGTGATATATACATTTAAAACGTTTTGTTTCAGAATGTAAAATATTGAAAGACAATAATAAAGGTAACGATTATGGAGGTAAAACAAACTTTGGCACACACTGTTCTATTACATTTAACTTTTTATATGCTCTGGACTTTGGGATGGGTAATTCCAGAATAAACTTTCAACATAAAAATCATGTTGCATAGGTATATATTAAGCAAAATACAAAAACGGTCAGAAACTTACTCGAGGATAGTCCAAAGTGAAGTGACTTTTCAAGTTTTCGTGAAGACAATCATCTACTCCCATAAGAGGTTTGACAACTGACACTCCTGGTGTATCGGTTAATACGACAGATCTTTTCGGATAAAATAAACATCGACTACAGATGCAAGGACAGAGAAATGAACTTACGCTGTGTAGAGTGATATCAAAAAGAAGCAAATTTGATGGAAATATAAAAAAAGTACTAGTAATGACAGGATAAATATTCCCAATGAACACAGCTCTTCAACTTGAAACATCTCTAAATACAGTCATATGTTTCCACATTAAACTTGAAATGTTGAAGTTAGTCTAAGGTCGTAGTTAAGTTAATGTCCATACGGAATTCAAACTTCAAACTTTGTCAAATTCAGATTCAGATCTGTATAGTAAGGACAGAGAGCATATGGCCTGTGTTATTCCTTTTCTAGTATGCTTCTGTGAGTGTCCATTTTTCCCTTGAACGAGTCGATTGAAGGTGTGGATGCCGCTGCTTCATGCAGCAGGTCCCAAGAATTGATGACTCGGTGTGAAAATCTGTATGCCACGAGTATTTTGTTCATTCTTGGCTTTTCTACTCGCCTGCTCTGTCCTCTGAGATATCCCGATCTACTGGGAAGAAAACAAGAGGATATATGAGGTCCAAAATCATTTCTCAGACTTCTATACGTCAAAATCAGATCAACTCCTAACCTGCTGTAGGACAGAGTAAAGAGGTCTAGCTCTCCAAGCCGTTCTTCTTATGGTAAACCCTGGAGTTATGAAATTACGCGGGTGGCTGCCCGTTGTACTTTCCCAGGATATCCAAGTCATCTTTTTAACGGGGGCTGACAGCCTGAACTCAATTTCCAAGTTTAGTTCTCACTAAGGTTGTGTACACTGTAGTGAACATGGTAGTATCTAACTTGGTGAATGTCCGTCTTAAAGCCCACTGCGACCTCCCGGCAGTGGGCCGTGGTCTTAAGATCATGACTCATTGTCACCACAAGATCCTTGTGAGACTAGACCACGGGTACAGGCACTTCACCTATGCTGTACCTATTTACTTTTGTATCCCCAAAGTGCGTGTAGACACACTTTGCCGCCTTGATAGGCATCAGCCACTCTCTAGACCAGTTAATCACAATATTTAAGTATGCCTAAAGTGCGCATGTATCCGTGTCTCCCGTTATTTCTTGCCAGATCTCTACATCGTCAGCGTATCATAACATTGGAGACTGTACTGTAACTGGGAGATCATTTGCATACAGTATAAAAAGTAAAAGACTCAGGACAGAACCTTGAGGTACTCCAATCAGTACTGGTCTCCAGGTGGAGCACTTTCAATATATTCTTACTCTCTGTCTACGACCCACTAGGAAGTCCTTAAGACATTTTAAGAGAGGTCCGGCAACATCAAGATTTTCTAGCTTCAGCAGTAGTCTACTTGTTGGCATCTTGTCAAATGCTTTGCTGAAGTCTGTGCAGACCACGTTCACTGATTCTCCGATGTCTAGAGCCTTTTTCCAGGAGACCTATACCTAGATAGTGGGATATTTTACGCAATTACATAAATTTATTTTCATGTTTGAATTTTTGTAAGTTTGAAAGTCGTTTCAGTTAATAAATAGAAGTGATTGGAGAGCAACATAGCCCAACTTTGCTTTGTAATGCTCTTGTGGACTCAAAGGTGAAAAGCTTGATTGCGTTTCTTTGTACTAATTAATTAATCTGTTGAAATTTGAAATGAAAATCCGTAATGATCAATTGGATGAATTGTGTTTCACATTTTTAACACTACAATAAATTGAACACCATATTGCCAAATTGGACGTGAGACTTAGAGTACAGACAAAGTAGTTCAAAAGTGAGGAGTTCAGCATCCAAATGTACATTTAGCGGAACGGTGAACAAAGCATATTCAATTTAGTTCAAATTACACAACACGATATAGCATATCTCACGTCATCATCATGGAACACCTACAAAGCTTGTTAATAAAAGCCACCTACTACCATAGCCATCAATAAACCATCCGGAAAAGAGGTTGTTGGGAAGCCTAACCACAACAAAAGTAACAATTCGGAACTTATTGTATATCACAAACGTAGGTGTGGAAAGTTAGGGTCTACTCAAGTTATATGGGGATATCGTTACCAGTTAGATTCCTTCGTGGTCCTAGCACGCAGTTAATAAGTAACCTGGCTTATTACATAGTGATAAACAGGTTCATTGAATTTATGGGCGAACAGATATAATAATAAATACTCAAGGTCATCAACACCAGATATTGTTATAAACAGGTCGCAGATGTACAGGGAGGTGCCCCTGTCGCATATGACTGCTCGTTGCATGAAAATGAATGGCTTTTGTTGGTCATCTCTGATCTTGACAATTTTCTGGTAGCTGTTCAGTGGTTAGTGGTCTATCGCCCAAAAAAGAATCGGTTCACCCTGATGGTTGGTTTACCCAGAGATTGAAGAAATATTACTGACCCTACTACAATCGACTACCGGATCCAACAGCCGTTTGGATAGATACCAAATTTGTTGGGGATGATAGTTATCGGGTGTTCCCAACAGGTCAGTAACAATGCTTTGGGTATTGACGGCCTAGAAGATAATCCAAAAGAAAATAGTTTGTCTAGTAGTTTCGAATTCTTCGATACACTTAAATGTGAAGTACGGGTTGTATGAATACACATAGAACCACAATGACCATAATGAAGAACAGTACAATTTTTTAAAAAATATCCTCATAGAATTATACTCTAGGTCGGTATCGGTACACTAAACTTGGCTACTTGAATAATTGACCTGATCCCAAAATTTTACATTTTCCATGATGTGACCACCTAATCTACAATATCTAACGTGTACGACGGATCATCGTCTATGTTGACTCGTCCTATAGTGACAAAGAACAGTATGATGTTTGCCACTTCTAATGAACGCATTTGACCTGGGTATAGAATAACAAACATAACATGAATGGGAATAAGTTACACAGTGACCACGCCCGTGTGACCGAGCCATGTCACTTCCATCTTTTGTTCTCGCACTCATCATTTTCGCCCTTCTCTATGTCTAGCATGCTGAACGAAAATCGTCTCGATAGTTCTGTGTCTAGATTCAAAGACCGTGTGTGTATGAACCAATACCATTACGCTCTAATAGGTTGCGCTGGAATAGAAAGCATCCACAAGTGAGTGACAGTTTTTCAGATGGGCAGATTACCGCTTATGGCAAGAGTAATAATAGGGCTCTGGTGGTACGGTAAATAAACTGTTAATTGACATTTAAGATTTCACTATCATCCGCTCAAAGCGAAATGCATGTCACTATGGTCAGCATTCTTTTCGTAAGTGTAGAATCTTACTTAAGCCTATACTTAGCAGCCTGAGTGAAAATACAGAAGTACAACTGTGGGCACGATAAAAACTTTGTGGCCCCATCAAGTCATCCACCGTTCCTTTTCAGAGACATGGGATGGCTGATGTACAGTGGTCGTTTCGTATTTGGATTGCCATGGGTCGGTTAGGTGCCCTCTGGACTGCACGATTTCCAGATATTCTCACACTTAGGCAGTTTGTTGCTGTAATAAAACAACAGGATCATACCAAAGAACAATAACATGCTTTCCAGTGCTTTGTGCCCAACATTTAGGATTGATTGTTGCTTCATGACTTGATTTTGGAAACAACTTGCACAACGTAACCTCACCACTTTCATTGGAAACTTTATGAGGTTCAGGAAATAAAATGAAATTAGGTGTAAAGCCATGACATTGACAACGAGGATTACTGAAGACAAGTTATTAGCCAGTAAGTGCTAAAAGTAAGATTCATCGTGATCACTAGTTCCACTTGTCATCCAACGTGCTCCTTTTGCATGAAAATAAGTTCTACTGAAATCGAAAAAGATGAGTTGTGTCTGTGTGAAACACGAAAACAGTAGTCGAATGTTCCTAGTCGTCTGAAGAACTTTTGAAGTGCATACAAACACTCGTAAGTGCATATGTCGGACGTTTGTAACATGACATTATCATTGACAGATTGTACGAAGCCAGAGCATTCGAAAGTAAGCGATTGCCAGTAAGTACAGTTATAAGTTCTCAATGAGATCCGAAAGGAAAGTTGAAATTACTTCTCCGGAATGATTAATAACTAGTTAAGGTACCAGCTTCCCTTTTACGTTATGAAACATAGATAGTGAAACAAATAGTCGACCTTTGCAACTTGTATCAGATTCAGCACGTCTATGGAATAGCAGCTAATGGAATGTGGCTGTAAGTGTTTTACTCGTTATTAACAATGCTCTTCATTCTCCAAACGTCCTGGGGTTTCATCTAATCGCTTAGTATTTGCAAACGAATCGTGGGCGCCTAGTAAACTGATTCACAACCTTCAGGTATTACTACAAAATTCGGAAAAATCCAGTTACGATGTATATAACAATGACATTAGTTTACGGTCTACCCACAATATAAAATCACTGTAAGGCATAATTTCTCTACCACATGCCCATATGCTCCAAATCTCAGCGGCTGCAGATGCTGTGTACACAAATCCATTCTCATTCTCTATAAAAGACAAATAATTTTGTACTAACTAACGACATGGTTCAGTCTCCGCTTTTCAAACAGACATCTCTTACTATACATTAGGAGAATATGTGGTTTATTAACGTGACACCTACAACGATATTATACACGGTTTCTGAATGTGCTTAGAAAACCGTCTAAAGGGTTGTGAGCGACATTTATTCAATTCTTTTTATTTCTCAGATTAGTACGTAACTTGTCAATATGACAGTCTCGTCTAAGAACGATTATCCTTAAAATGGTCACAATTGCTTACGGTTATATACTAGAAACTTAAGAACGCTTAGAAATGATTCGGTGCAGAATCGCTAAGGCCTGAATTTACTAAATGACTACTGGACATTCTTGTTCATCAACATCCTTTGAGGTGTTACGTTATATTTAAAGGTTTTCTTAAGCTCATTTCGATCAAAAAATAAAACAATACTCTTTACGACCAAACAAACGGTTCATTTAAATCGATTCACTCTAGACTGATACGAATAATCAAACGAAAACTGACTTGAACTTCACCCAGTGAGCAGTGACTACGTCAAACCACTACTGCAGAGAGAAGATCTGGTAGGGATAACCAATTTTTTAATGCGAAGTCACACAGTAGTTCAGTAAAATGTGAAAATCACACACTAAATACATCGTTTGTGTATCTTTAAATTGTTTTTTACAAACTTCATCCTTTCTTCATTTCTGTTGTTTTCTTGATTACTTTTAATTTTCCCTCTGTTCTCTTCATTTCGATCGCTTCAACCTTCTGCTCAGAGGCATTTCACTACACATAACTGTTAACATAAGCAATATACACTACACCACTTACTGAGATAAATTCTATGAAATAAAGGTAGACATTACGAAAATTAACGTGTGACGGTGAAAATGCTGTCCACAGCTGAAAAATAGGGACGTCAGTGATATTCTATAACATTTGTTATGTGCGCAAAATCCATAGCCTAACTTTTTGTGCCGTTGGTTGCTGTTTCGTAATCGTAAGTTCAAAATCTAATGATTGTACTCAAAATCATGAAGGATCATGATTTATAATCTACAGACATGATGTGTGCGATTTCGTTGTCTATACAAACCAACCACTGGCGGGTACTGGATACTAGTTCGACAACAGAACTGAATACTAAGATAGTATAAGCAATGAAAATGTGGTTTTCTAGACTCATGCCATTGATGGTGATGAGGAACGCTGTCTGTATTGGGGTATATTCACTTATATCACATGTGATTCATTTCAGTTTGTGTACTGTATCTTCAAGTGGATAATTGTCTCACCAAATCACTAACTGAAATAAGCAGGCTAGAAATCGGAGTTCCCAATAAATAGCCTAAATAATGTCGACCAGTCGTTGGTACGTCAAAAACAATCGCTGCTTCTTCAAACGTTCCAATCCATTTACATTTTTATATGTTGTATATAATAATTATACCAGGTTGAAATCTTATGATCCGTGACGTTATATTGCTGAGACTCCTGATTCAAAAATAGCTCTCCGCTTATTGCTATACTTAACGTTCAGCTCTGAGGCTTTTTCTAGATGAAATATACAAATGAAGACATGGATGTTAAGTAATTACCCTAGTTTGCGTGTGTACAAGAATGTCAAAACATAGTATCTTCGTTATTATCGATAGTGACAGTTTTGATGAATGTTTTGATAGCGGGATGTGTAAATAGAATATATAGACTGTGATGGATTTGTAGAAAACCCCAGAGACCGTTTAGAAGCTTTTCAAGCTTCTGCTCCATATAAGGGAAGTGACGACATAAAGATTTGGAGACCCATACACTGTATGCCAGATAGAATAATACTGCAGGATGGTCTCAACTCATTGGTGGCATGGATGGATGGATGGCCACCAAAAGTGAATTCTAGAAAGAGTGTGGTGATGAAATAAAATAACTATGATGATTCATATCATTACACAACACGTGGATTTGTGTGGCCAAAAGCAAGAAACTATAAAGATTTAGGAGTCATGCCTAGCACTTATCTCAAAACTACTAGTCACTGTAAGGCTGCTGTTTCGAGAGGCTATAGAATATTATGAGTTATTTGTGGGTCTTTTCAATATTTGGACGAGGAAATATTTAGATTAATAAGTACGACTTTCATGAGACCGCATTTGGAATATGGGATTCAAGCAGTGAATCTTTGTTTCAAGTATGAGGCGGATATACTGGGATGACTCCGACAACGAGGGATCAAAGTGGCTAAAGGGATCTTCGGCCTATCTTATGAAGACAGACTGAAACAAAAAAACTTATTTCCGTTATCTTACTGTAGAGTACGCGGTTTATCGTATACTGAACTATGACCTTGGAATTTAATATGTCCTCTTTTTTCCTTCCGTCTAAGAGTGATCATTTGGGTGGACATTTGACCAACGTTCGAAAATCAAGATCAAATCATCTACGTCTGGAGTTCTGTTTCTCACAACGAGTAGTGAATAGCTGAAATTCTCTACAAGAACACATATTATAAGCACCTTCTGTTAATATATTCAAAACAAGATTGGACTTCCACAGTGTTACACACTGCGACGAATAATATAAGTCGGTAGACCTCCTATCCTTATTACGGAAGACTGAAAACATAATGTACAAACGGGCTATATCATCCCGCACCATTTGATTTGTTGCGTTTCTTATCATCATGTAGGTTGTCTCCATCATTTTGCATTGCTCTCCCTTCACACACGACCATTTCACGAAATGTCTCAAGTTAAAGTCATATAAATAGTCACTGAATGCGTTTCGAATTTTTAAATATATACAATCTGGTTCTTCAAGCAACCAGTAAAGACGAGAAAAGTGGAATATGCTTTGGAGAATTAAGAAGTAATAGGGAAACGCGCCAAAATGTCCGCTTTTTCGCCATGCGTCTCAAATATCTCTGGATTGTCTACTTTTCCCTTCGAAACACTCCGGTTTATCTAATTTTGCCTCAACTTTTAACACACCTTTGACATAATCACAAACGTCTTCTGTGTTCGCTTCTATTTCCATAACACACCACACTAGAGCTGCAATCGACGTTAAAAAAGGTACACGTTTAAATAAATTTATTGAAAAGGAAAAACGTCAAATTGTACAACATGAGTAGTTGGCAGATGCTAGGGTATTGATTGTTATGTATTTTAATTGTAATCGCCAAGTCTTATTGTAATTTGAAAAGATCTACAAAAGGAGGAGCAGGTTATGTACTATTGATTAGGCACGTGTACTTAATTTCAAGTGCATCTAAAATCAAACAGGCTTTCTCAACACCCAGTCAAAGAGTTCTCTATGCAAGTAAGAAAGTAAGCGCATGTTTATTGAAAACAAAGTTGAACATGAAAAACACTCCACTGGTTATTCCTTTTCGTAACGCATGTTTGACCATTGAGAATCAAAATAATCTTGTGAATACTGAAATTGAAAGAACAAAAATGTTTCAACGATATCTAAATGACATCCTTTTTAACACAACTAGCTACGTGAAGCTTTACTTACGGTTATGTTTGTTAACATTGAAGACTGTATCTATAGAACAGTAGAGAATAGTTATCACTTCAAACTAGTCCATGCATGTTCTTGTTTTCTTTGATGACGCTTTTGTAATTTGTCTCTCATGTCATGAAAATAACCTTGAATCGCGATGTCATACAGCTTAGCAAGTTGTTTTTCGTTGACAGACGATGACAGGAACCGATTAGTTAATGCACATTAAGTTTTTTTAGAAGACATATCCTACTTCGTATGCAGCCGTAAAACCTGTGCTTCTGAAGTGCTATTTTCGATGAAGTGCCAAGTAGCGCGAAATGACTGGTAACCTCAGGTATCATGATGTATGATAAAATATATCGCATTAATGTTATGGGATTATCATCCATTAACCGCATCAACATGGTCATCTGTGATACGAAAAAGTGATCAAATTAATTTTGTTGACTTACAAATCTGTCCCTTATGTCCTCCTGCTGAAGATAGGCGTCCAACGCCGCAGTTCTTGTTCAAATGACAAAGGGAACTGTTGACTTGATAGTCCGCAATCGAATTTCCATGGATGTTCACGCTCACCAGACTTCGGCAGTAGCTGCTTCATATTGTCACTCAAGTCAGAAATACCCGATGATATGTTCTGCAGTACAGTATACAGTCTATCAAATCTCAAACACTTAACTCCATCAGACACATGGCTTACTCGGCCGCTAACGTACTACCTATACGCCTAGATTCGAACGTTGATGGCGACGTATCCAATTGTGTCGAACTAGTTAATTAACATCTTAAAAATAAACAAGCCTACTTGGCAATAGGCGAGACGACACTGTCGAACAACCGAAATTTGAGATATTGGACGTGGCTGTTTACAGCCTGCATCTCGGCCACATCCATGTCAATGGAATTGTAAAGAAATCCTTCTTTACGTTTCAATGCACCTCCACAAAATATTAGTAAGATTATTGTGTTGACCTCTTCAGCTTCTGAGTGTTTAGTAGCAAAGTGTTTTCGTTCGTTAAGCTGTTTATACGGTAAACATCTAATTTTTTGAAGGAAGTCAACAAGTCCTTTGCAGATTGGAGACTATCTATAAGGGATGATTGTTTCTATGTTCGTGACCCATCGCATTCGTGAATGACCTTACACTTCAGGACTGACCAATTGTCATCTGATCGGTCACTATTTTGCAAATGTATATCAGCAAGCTCCGTTGGAAAGAGACAAAGTTCTTTACCAACAATCGACTGCTTGGCTGCTATGATAAGTTGCTTCTTGCTTGGTGCGTCTACAATGACGTATTGTTTGTTAGCGGGCTAGATATTACACAAGAGGTAAGGAAATGGTTTATGGTCACACCTTCGGCACAAATGAAACAAAATACATTCACATATAAGTATGTAACTATGGAACAATAACTAAATAATGGACACAATTAATGGCAATACATTTACAGTCAATATCCTTAACGAAAACTCATGTATGTTCATGACTAACTACAGAGCACAAATATCCCTATGTTACTATAAGGGAAGGGATCTTCGAAGTAATTACGTGGGTCTGTGAATGGCCCAGATTTCATTAATCCATTCTCCCCTACAGTGACTAAACCACGCTTTCCGTGTACTAGTACAACATTATCCAGCCGAAATAAAGTTATTTTAGTATTCTTATACACAATTACTTGTTTGTGTGAGTCAACCTTACCGGTCATTGGTGTACTATTAGTCGAAATACTCGCTGAAAGCCCATCGCAGAAACTCATTTTCTCCGCATAACGTTAAGCCGCTTGCTCGGCAACAGCATACCCGCTATGCACTGACTTCTTAATTTGTCTCATGTAAGACTCGAATGAGAATTCTAAAAACTACCTAATAGTCTATGTGCACGAACATCGCCAGGAAGGTGCTGCAACAAATGCACATTATAAACTAAGTTTTTAGACCCATAACACCATTCATATTCTTTAAGAAAGTTCCATAAATCCATCATGACGGCTTCAGTAACGCCATTATGTAATTTTGGATGTGCGAGCAAATAAATTGTTAACGCTAAACGCTTGAAATCAAGGTGCAAAGTTTGTTGCAGAATTACGGGGCTTAAATATAGTAGAAACAATCGACACTGAAGCTTTTCATACTGATACCAAGTCTAATATACGGCATTTACGCTGAAAGTCGGGGGGAGTACTTGTCACGCAACCAGAAAGTAACTTATTTATATCTGTAATTACACATGTGTTCATGTTTCTTCACAATCAAGGCCATTCTGTTTTAGAAGTGCTTGCAATTAATATGATCTCAACTTTCCTATTGGATCCAATGCACATAGTGTACTTAGGTGCCACAAAGAAACTAGTCAGTCTATGGATAGAACTCTCACACAAACGGCTAAGAGACATAAACACATGTGTAGTTAGGGATGGTGATTGTGATGAATCAACAAACACTGTCTCAACAGCTGTTCTTATTTCAGACCTTATGTGACAAATTATAAATGGGAAACCAGTAGTGCTAAATATGGAGTGATTTATCGTTATTTTTACTGTCAGCAACATTAACCCACTCTTAAGTTTATAAAATTTTATTTGTGACACCGAAGTAGTTTTTTTCCCTTCCTTTGATGGAAACTCTTAGTTTTTTCAAATATTTAAAATCTAGTGAACTACTCGTCTAACCAAGCTATTCTTGCATTAAGCTATCTTGAACACCAGGTTGGAGTCATGTAATACTCAATCAACACTAATACATTATTTTTGCACTTTACAGAGACCACAGCAACGTGTTGTAAACTATTTAAAAATACCCACTTGTGGTTACTAATTCATGGGCCGAAAGGGTGTTCGTAATGCTCGCTATAAAGTTAAAAATCGTACAAGGGATATCGACCAGGTAACATTATTTTATTTGACTTTGGGAGTTCATACAAGATTCGACTTTTATGAATGTTAGGTGTCAGTTGGTTTAAATCGTAGCATAGATTCTCATTTTAGCCCAAATATATTAATTTGGAATAGAATTTCACCATAGATAACTCACATATTAAGACCTGTTGCTTTTAATACAGCAATTGCTGTTTCCAGTTAGTTATCGTCAACTTAGATCCTTGCCGTTCTGGGAAGCTAATTATAATGTATTTTTGGATCATCAGTCATATAATCAATTTGTTTTGTAGGTAGTATAATCCATATCCGATTTTACCTCTTTTAGTATAAAAACAGCAACTTTGACGTAATGCTTATAATACTAAACTCAATGATCAACTATCGATTCATGCATCAAGGTTAAAATCAAATATTGTAGGAATGTTGTACAGATTGACTTAGATGAAGTGAAGTTTTAACTTATGACCCAATGTTTAAAACCCGAATGCTTAAACCAGTGAACAACCACTCTAAAGCGTGAAGTATCTTAAGTGTTTGGGGATATTAGTATTTGTTTCGACTGTAAAATCTATGGCTAGTGATGGTTAACTCAAGGTACAGTCACTCATAATCCTGTAGTACAAGTTTCCAGTTAGACAGTACGAATTCGCTACTTAATAGAAGTAAAAAGTTGGTAAAGTTATTGATATCCATCAACTAGAGTGGAAAAGTCTTTTCTACATACATCTTCGACTCATTTTCAAAATATAGTATCAGAAAAATTTCTACTAAATAAAATCTGTTATAAAGTTTAGCCGTTAGTAAATAGCAATAAAGAAACACCGAACTAATCTAACCTGTGGAAGTATTTGTGAAACTTAATGAAAGTGTGCACAGATGTTTGTTAGCTATCAATTAGTAAGATTGAATATATGTGGTTTTACGTGCTCATCTGCACTTTTTAGATGAAGTAACTGAGGTGAAATTCAAATCTGTGATCCAATCCTCCAGGTGAAGTATTATCATTACCCTTCCAATTCATTACTTGTAGTTAACTCATAGTTTATAATGCCGTTCTAATAATAGGCATCTGTTTAATTGTTCTAGATATCTAGTGACCTCAAAGAGGAAAATTTCGCCAAACGAGTTAGTGAAGCTACGGAACCAGACGAAGATAAGCCTGGTCTTGGTCAATTCTTTTGTATCTTTTGTGACAAGTATTTTATTGATCAGATTACTCTTGATCTTCACAAGAAGCAGAAACCTCATAAGAGAAGGTTAAAATCTCTTGAAGAACCCCCACATACACAAGTGAGTTCAATAATTTGTCTAATTATAAGCAACAGCTTTATTTTCCACCTTTCACTTCATTATTTGTATATATTTTTCATTGGTGGCTAATCAGTAATATAAACAACATCACAAAAGGAGCACACTTTTTAATAGCAACTAACGCACCATATTTCAGTGATGAACAAATGTTATCCCCCAATATAAACTGACGGTTCATTAAAAATCTTCCTGAATTTTGTACATAAACCTGACCAGGTTTTCACATCACTCAAGGTAGATCATAACTGTAAATCAAAGTTTCCATGTCGTTGTCACATTAATATAATGGTTACTGTAATTGACAGTCTTTAGACTGAGTATGCCTCATACTTGGTGTTCATATGATAGTCACTTAACAATGATTTATACACGTAAATTCTATTTTGTAAAGCCGCGTAATCATGTTAAACAATGATAGAAAGTAATGGGTTCATCATAGCGTCTCCATCAACACAGGTCCACCCGTAACTTTGATGTTTTTTACCGATCATATATATGACTTTCAACTTTTAAAAAAATCAACTTCATAGGGCCAACTGACTCAGGCCCCCCAAAATAAGTTATACATACAGAACTAGTATTTAGGGCAGATTCCAACATGGATTGTCTAAGGATACCAATGAGAAGCTTTCCCACTAAAAATCCAATCTATTCCAATGTAATATCACTTAGCTTAGACTTCCATTGTTACTAGTCTATGAATGTTTCGGGGAGTTGTGACGAGTTTCACCTTGGTAATCGTTGTGAAGATTTTTCGAAAACCTAGTTATTTTAGATAATTTACATTTTAATTTAACATGAGCAAGTGTTTGTTAAAAACGCTTTAGAGCTAAAAAGAAAAGGGAGTGTGCATTGAGTTTCACTGTATAATGGAAACTGTTATGTCTATATTTCTTTTATCAAACTAGCTTAAACAGGTATCATACATTTTAAAACAATAGTTGTGAAGTGACGTAAACAGGGGGTTTTTACTCCATAAACCACTTTTGTTAACATATTTATTGAATCATTTTGGCAACTATCAGAAGAATATTAGTGTTCAACCGTACATCTACTACAAAATATAGGCATTATTAGTAGGTCATATGAAGTTTAAGATGTTCGGGAGCGCTGTTACTAACGGATCGTTCCATGAAGTTGTAAACGTTAACTAAAATATGATGGTTAAAACGTCTGTCTTTGGTGAGAAGTATATGTATGTATTGTTTAACGTCATGGAGTGTGAAGAGCGGGAGTTGACTCCTACTGATGCACTTCCACCAATCCCCTTTCCCTACTCCTACTTTTTATTCACGTTATTCTCCAAACCTCTTTTAAGTAGGATGACGCACAGATATTTACGGAGTTCTACACTAATCAGTCAGGTCAACTCTATTAAAAATTCTAAACATCGCAATAATGGGTTTTGTTGTGAATTTATGCCCGGCTTTTTATCACGTGATTTACCCATCAATGGAAACACGACTTATCCAATCTTAGCACTGTGCCAAACAAATGACGTTCGACCGGTATGAGCAGCCTAGCGTCCTTATTGGTCCTTTATCCGCCTAGCCCTTCCAGTTGAGTCCAGAACACCAATAACAGCTCCTGCTATGCGAATCAATTATTTCAAGCATACTTGATTTATATACCAGCAAAACAGACGTCATCGCACCTGAAAATAGAGAATAAAATTTGTACAAGATCAAGCCAAAATGTGGCTGTGAATGTGGGAGACGGTAACTAATAAACTGAACATAATTTTGGAACAGTAAATCGTATAATAATAATTTATGGGTCAAAATGAAGCTTATGATAAGGGGAATATAGATACATACAATCTAATCACTGAATAGTTATACAATAGGAATATATATGTATATATATATAGAACAGTAATCAATTAACAGATCCCGGGAGTTACCCGTACTTTAATCTAGGATATAACAGGTTTGAATATAGTTTTACTTTCAGGGTGTGTTATTAATCAGTAACGGAAATAAATATATTCACACGTAGCATTATTTATTTAAAGTAGTAAAAACTATTTTTCAAGTATATGGGGTTGTGCCGATTGTTGAATTTCCTTGTATTGCATTACGGAACAATTTTGATTAGACAAAACTTAAAAACCAGGTACCACTGGACAGCCGATTTGTCTTAGTGTGGGACTTCTCAACAGTGCTCATCTATGATACATAGAATATCACTTATGGCAACGGATGAGGGTCGTGCGACCTAGTGAATCAGCTAAGGTTAGGAGAGTAAACGGTTAGACGGTCTCTGTGAAGCCGGGAGGTTTCGGGTTCGGTTGCCGGTGGGGCTGTCCATTCATACTTCTGAGATGTCCCCACAATACGACGAAAAAGCCGTTTAGTTCTTTCTGATTCCCAATCGTTTTCTAAGATCAGTCGGTAATGTTTGGTGTTTCTAATTTTTTAACAAAAGTTGGCCTCAATCAAAGCATTTATCCCGAATTATTTTTTAATCCCAAATGGTTGAATGCTAAATTTTTCGTGAACCGATATTTATCTCGGATATTATATCATAAAATAACCTCACAACTAAGATTTATTGTTCATATGATGATCCTTTTCATAAATAAATACTGACACGTTTTTTGGTTCCATTTTTTCTATTCCCAGGAAGATGCAGATTTCGCTGCTGGAATTCTAAAGGACGATTATAAAATATCTTCTAAAAAGCGATGCATATCACCTGATTTGTGTCCACAGAGCATTCAATCAATACCACCTGTTTCATATACTTATGTGGAATAAAAATTCACATTTTCCAGTCATGATTTCCACACTGTACAGTATCTTGATTTTACTGTAATTTTTCTTGTACAGTGGTTAAATTTTGAAATTTCGTTTGAAATATAGAAATGGAATTTCGAACTTTAGTATTGTGATAAGCGATACTATGTAGATAACTTTTTGACCTATCTTAATCACCTGTAACCTCCGTTTATGCGGTTAAAGTTATAAGTGGTTATTATATATAAAATGTGCAAGAAGTTTGCAACGTAATCTGAGTTGAATGTTGATGCATCGAAATAGATCAAGATGGAGGTCAACTTTCTCTCTTCACTCTACTGAATTCTTCATGCATCAAATAAAAGAAATGTGTTCTACGTACCGTCGAGATACTAACAGTCGCCAAACAGTTTGAATAGATCCCCTACTAGTTAACCATGAAACTAGAGTTTGTATGATGTTTATTCGCTCTACGTTCAGAATGAAATAATTCGTAACAATGATCAACAAAAGTTAAAGGCTGTTGAATTCTCCCAGATATTTTCAAGTTAACTAAGTATGTATCGGTAATTCAACCCATCACTGAAGTCCAACTGCTTGGTTAGACTACTTCTTGTTTAAGTAATCATAATACTGCGTGAAATGAACGAGCGCATAATATTTATGTATATAAGTTGGATACATGATATATATATATATATATATCAGTTTTATCCTAAATTAGCTCTTTCGTTCATAGACTGTCAGAAAACGTTATTTAATTCGGTAACCCACTCGTATGTCATATAAATAAAATCATATTAGTATTATGATCTGTATTTTATATCAGTATAGGGTCAAAACTATTCATGGGCACTTTCCTGGTATTACAGCGATAGTCCGGATATATATCGTATTTTGCTGCGATGTATTACGTAATTAGATTGTCGGCTGAAAAAACCGATATAATTAAATTTCCTCGTGACTAATATAACCGGTCGAAAGTGTTCCAATCTTATCATCCCAAAAGGATCAGTAAGACATAATTCGGACGAAACGGAAGTCACTATCGTCCCACAAGTAATGTGAATCTGATGATGAATTTATACTAAGAGCAACCAGAAATTCCATTTACAATTGATTCACGTTAATTAGGATCAGTAATTTGTTATTTTTGTTTAACATACCTATTCATAATATGTTCTACATCAGGAACATAGCAGAAGTACGTTTTGCTCATGACTTAGAGGTCCGTTGGGATGATACTAAGTTTGTGATACGATGCCCGAAGATTTGACTTAACAGTCAGGTTTTAATTTGTTGGAGAACGAGTGACCTATATCCTATCTCTTTCAATCGCATATAACATTTCATCATATGCTCATGTTCTGTACGTAAAAATATTTTTATCTGCCTAGTGATGCTATCTTCAGTTTGTAGTCATTCGGGGGCCTGAGTCACTAGTATGATCACGTGAAAAGCTACATCATATCGTTGAGCTTATTTATCGATTGGCATTCTATTCATCGATTTTGACGATCGGAATCCCATCACGTTAATCATTGAGAATGTTTGTAACAGTTTTCCTGAAGTTCGCTTAGCTTTTACAACAGCTCTGTAGCGATTGAATAACGTTTATACCGATTTTCTCGCTTAAGATCCCAATCGTGTATGTATGTCTCATACAAAATATTAGTGTTTATATATTTGCACAATCTATTGGTTGATAATTGAAGGATTTGGGTTCTGAACTTTTATGATAAATACGCTCCTGAAAATACCTTTAGATCAGATCCAGTACTTTACTCGAAAATCACATGTATGTATTAACCGACAACTGTTTTTATTTTTGAAAAAATTGGCTGTGTACCACATCTCTTTAAACTGATTTTTATTTTATTTGTATAAGTCTAACAAGAACATCATATAAAAGTTGCTCAAAGATAACTACCGCTAATTAGTCACTATGAAAAAGCTGTAAATTAAGATACATAGTCGATAATACAATAGTTAATGTAAGTGTTATGACTTGACCTAGGCGGTAGCCAATTGTTATGACTTGATCAGGGTCGTCGCTGATTCGTTATGACCTTACGAATTTAACAAGGACGTAATCCGCGTGAATTATCCACCAATGGAATACGCCTTCTACGACCTTCACACTGTGACAATGACGTTCGATTAATATGAGTAATCTAGCGTCCTTATTGGTCCTTATCCGCCTAACCCGTCCACTTGAGTCCAAAAACACCAATAGCAGCTGCTGTAATGCGAATCGTTTATTTCAAACATACTTTATCTATATACCAGACAGGCAGACCACACAATACCATAAAATAGAAAATTATATTTGTACAAAACCAGGCCAAATGAGGCTGTAAGCGTGGGAGACAATAATCAATAAAACTGAGCATAACTTAGGAACAGTAAATCATACAATAATAATCAATATGTCAAAATGAAGAAGATGAATATAGATATAGATAATCTAGTTACCCGTACTTATGTCTTCGCTACTACATAACAGTAAGAATTTCGAAAAAGAATAACTACATACAATTCTAATTGGTTATTTATTCTTAGTTTCAGTGAGCATTCTAAATCACTCTTTAAAATCTACTGAAGAAATTGAAGAATTTAATCAACACTTAGATTTCTTACAATTCATCTCTTTTGTAAATTTTAATAAAACAAAAACAGTAATCATATCAGAATAGTATGGATTCATTTATTTCAACCTACTTTCCTTAGTAAAGAATGAATCCAGATAGCTTCTGTCAATATGCGCCAAAGATGTCTTCTTTCAGCACTTTTAACTATAATTCCTTGTTTCTTGTTTATGCTTTACATAGTTAATCGACTGTTTTTTTGTATTTAATATAACATAAGCTATAGCATCTTTCCATTTATATATTTCTTTTTTTATTCACTCCCCAGTTTATCTTATAAAATATTTACATTGCTAGCTTAAAACTAAGCACATATGTGAATGAAATTTTAATCTTTCCATAATTATTGTCTTGCTATTAAGCAACACCTAAGTCAACTACAATATTAATCAGAACTTTCTGGTATTAAGTTTGTATACTTTCCCGTTTTGAAGTATTAATATTATTGTTTTTATGTTGTTGTAAGTAACTAGAGAAAATATGCGACAAAAAAAATGGATTTTTATTAATATACTACAATTGTTCTTTGTTTATTAAGATTATACTTAATCTTGAATATCGTGATTGAATCTGAATATAATGTATTTTGTTCGGTTGTTGCTGATGCTCTAAGTGGTTTGATGCCCAATTTATAAAAAGCACTTTGGTTAACGAATTATTGATAATAAAATTATTTTTCTTAATAAATCGTTGACCAAACCCCGGGTGTTTTTAATTTTGTAGTGGTGCTAAATCTAAAAGAAGTCTTTATGATGGACTGACATCATCTAGAAAACCATCAATCTAATATCTTCTAGATATTTCACACCCAAAGTTTTTGAAATTTCTCAGATATGGATGTATGTTAGCGTTGAACATATGTTCAGCATGTTCCTGAAAACAATCGTGACATTACATTAGAAGGATTGTACTACTTACAAGTAGTTCAAAAATACTTACAAATGATATAGGTCAAAATTGTGTTAGTATCATAAGAAATAATATTTAATCACTTGCCCAGTAAAGCACAGTTAGGCATGATTATTGATATCTAGTTTTAAAAAATGAGCCGTTTGAATTGCTGTTTATAAAACAACACACAAATAGTAATCTTTTGATCCACTTTAACCTCATCAATAAAACAGGTGTTCTGTTTAAACAGCAAACTTGTCATTAAAATACTTACACCTATTTTTATTCACATGATCATAGGAAGACAACTCTAAAACGAACGCGTACTAGCCAACTCGTACGATAGAAACAATAGATGGTTAGTGATTGGTTAAATAAATGAATGTTTCATAAAAACTTAATAACTAAATACATTTTGACTATTTGTCGTTCGAATCTGAGAAAAAAGCAAAATCATGTTTCCAGAAATTATTCAGATGAATTAGAGTATATAAACCTCTAAACGAATCTGTTTCAAGGTAAGCTTTTCAATCGTCTTGTTTAACAGTTGTGCAAAACGTCGGCTTTCTCTTCTTTTCTATCAATAACAGTCCTTCTATTTTCATAGACGAAAAGTACTGGCATAAAATATAAACTTATTAGAACAAGGAAACCAAATTAAGAAATCAAAAATACAGAATTCACTGGCATTATTTATAATAGGTGAACGCTAATAAATAGAAAAATTGACTTTCAAAGACTCCCTTACTTTACTTGTTTTTATAAAGCTAATTACACTTGACACATGAAAAATATTATATTTGTTTTTATTCAAAATCAACAGTCGTGCAAGGCAACATCTTTCTAAACGCATTTCTGAACATATGCCTGCATTATTATCAAAATATAAGAATATCAACCAATTAATTAGTGAGTACCTGAACACTTCATTAACTTTGGTTAAGTGATCCCAATAAAGTCACCTTTCAGAATTATCCATAGTATCAAACTAGTCATTTCAAAGACAGACATGAGACAAGGACCTTATCACTCCAATTATTCAAGCTTAAATTCAACAGCAACTATATAAAAATCTCCAATCTACCATGGGCTTAAATTTCCATTCTAATTTTTAATCCTTCATAATTAAGTCATTGTTAATACGTTTTATGTGTGTCGTATGGACAATGAACCGTGATACTTTCATTTTCAAGCTATTTCCATTAGGTTTTATCATTCTTCAGATCACTACGCAATTTCTTTTAGCTACTGTAATTTTACGAACATATTTGAAAGTAAATTGGCTTTCCTCTTGTTTGATATTTTTTATAAAAATCGATGAGATGATTTGTTCACTGTCTTTAGTTAATGACTCTTCATTATGTACACCTACTATTTCCCAAAGCAAAAGCACATCATTAGGTGTCCTAGAGTTCGACATGAGTTTCTGTGGTTTTATTGGTATAATTACCTAGAAGAGATACATTTAAGCTAAACCATCTCTACAGTTCCCATACTGAAGAGTCACACACTGCCACATCATGAGACAGGTCTTACTGATCAGATAGGTATTGCTTAAATGAGACTTCTAGAAGACTCAGTGTATTAGAATTTTCCACTTTCCATTCAACATGGTTGTAGTCATGACATTCTTCTTCCCTCGTCTTTGATATGCTGCATTTTTCAGTGATAATTAACGTTTTATAAACGGAAAGTATGTTAGCACCCTACAGAACATCGAACGGTGAATTATCACAATCTACTGAAGGTATGTTCCAATTTACCTAATGAAAATACATTTAAAATGAATAAATACACAATTTTTTCATGACAATGAATTACGAATATTAATTTATAAATACTAAATGACCATCATCTGATTGGGACCAATATTATTAATCATTATCAACCTTTTGAAGAAGCGTTAAGAATCTATATTTATTCCCTCAATTTGTTTATTAAATTAAAATTAAGGTCACATGCATCTTAACATCTATATATTAAAATTTCAGTACTCAGTTTAACCTGGAATAACTGGAGAATCTTTCCAGGTGAATGAAACAATAATACCAACTAAAAGACAATAGAAAGTAAATATGAAATAAGATAACGCCTAAAAATACAGAAATAAACAATGTGTGTATTCCATTTGGTTACTATTTGTATCATGCAAAAACGAAATCAAATAAACCATTAACAATACAATTCGGATAATGTGAATTCATTCATTCATATAAGAGATTAGAATTCAAAATTTTAAATACTAATAGTCTATTGTTTTAGAAATTATTGATGAAAATGACTGGTTACTGTAGGAATAAATGATAAACTGTTCAATTCAACTTCTTATTAATAAAAGTGATACAACAACAAGTAGTATTAGTTCCATTTTATATCTATCTTTACGAATAGCTATCACTTTTGTAGTCACATAAAATTTACTAATATAATGTCACGGAGAAAACATGAAATAGTTATAGTACTGTAAAATTTATGATAATTTGGCATATAAAATCCGAAATTATAATTTGCTTTCGAAGTATGAGTGACTTTGAGGTGGATACTATCGACCTTGACCGGTCACTGGAGAAGATTCACCAATCATAATCTTGGTAATTTCCCCCCCCCCAATACTTTATTCGTATATGAATCGTCCTGAACAATTACACGCTTCTATCGATAACGATTACCTTTAAGAAGACATCGGTTATTCTAAATGTCAAATGACCCGGAATAACGTTTCCTTCCTATTCTAATACTGAGTTCAACAAATCAATGTAGCATCAACCAAACCTTAAGCACTTAAATTATGTGCATGAATTATCAAACTCCAAATAGGAAACCATAATTTATGCATCACCAAACCAGAAGTGATATTAAATGGAAAATAGTGAATAATCGCTAAGTAATAATTAAAGAATAGTGAAATGATGGCAATGGTTATTGTGTTTAATGAATGTCTAGAATACCAGGAACATGTAGATACAATAGTCTAGTTGATTAATAAATGTATATAAATCAATAATTCGTAAGATAGTTACGAAAGTTTTCACTTTCCTCATATTTTTTTAATCATTAAAAGTTATTTGCGAAGCTGCTACCACAGAACGAATTAAAGTTATCTCAATCTAAAATATTTTAATTATTCAGTTTACTTTAAAGTGGATATCTAACATAAACCAACTAATCGAGAAAAGGCCCTCAAACGCCCTGGTACGGCCGAGAGTGAAGAGAGTCCGCTCTCCCTCTCGAAATCCTCTCATATGACCACGCGTATATAGTCTCTGCCAGGGAAGTCCTACTCACTGCCTTCTCGTGGCGCGACCGTTGTTTTTTACTAAATTCAGAGGACGAAAAGCGAATGTCCGGCGCTTTAACCGGGTTGGTGGACACGGAAAGTCCACCTAGGGGGAGTTGGGAAACCCTGATTTCAAACCAATGGTGCACATGGGCTCCAGTATCCTGAAGAAACAAAAGGAGTATGAATCAATTGTTGGTCACCGGCTACCATGGGACTGCATCTCCTTATGATGCTCCACTGCCTTGTGGATCAGACCTTTAGGTCAAAGACTCCGGGTGTGGCCCCCTGAGAAAACCACTTGCTTCAGTTTGGGCACCTGAGCAGTATCACAGACTTCACACAAATCAAATGATATTTGTGTGGCGCATATGTATCTGGTGCTTCCTTGTACCAATATTTATGTGTTTAAATAAATAAATAAAAATATAAATCGAGAAAAGAAATAAACAATGATTTTTTTAAAAGTTGAATTCTTTAAAATTTTATAATATGTCCCAAGTTAAATGTTTACACAAGCCAGCTTACAAACTAGAAGTTTGTTTAAATAATCTTAAAAATTTCGTAAAAGAAAGCAAAACCTGTCAAAATGTCAGATCTGTTAATTATATGTAAATACTTACAATCCAACTAATTCATTCGATAGAAGTGAAGTGATTATGAACTCAGGCAGAAGTCAATAAACGGTTAATATTTCAAAGTATAGACCAACCAATTACATTTTAATGAAGTCCTATCCAGGTATCTATTTGTCACTGTATACATATATTGTAAGTTATCTTTTTTTAAATGTGTATATTTGAATATGTCACTAGTTGACAGTAATTTTGATATTAAAACTATCCAACATCTTTAAAGTTAGAATAGATTAAGAACACATAGCTTATTAGTTGATAGTTATATAAATTAAATAATAAATCATAACATAATAACTAAGAAATTAAATTGCACAGATGAATAACTAAATTACATAACGTATAAACAAAATACATCCAAAAACAAACAAACAAAAAACTGTTAAGTTAACAATAAACTAAAAAGGTAAGTGTACATTTAAAATAAAAATCATTAAAGAGAATCTCCAACATTGATATATGTATATGTGTACTCTTTTTTACACATAAAATGATTGTGAGTACAATATGAAGAGCATCAGTAAGAGACTAAAAGGCACATACCTATCTATATAATAAATATATTGAAATGATAATATTTAAACAAAGTATAATTATTTTATTTTTAATGGATTGGCGAAAGGAATTTAATGATCTATTGATAATAATGAATTATATCTGTATTTTTTATAAAGAAGTAACAAAAAAAAATCAAATTGACTAGATATAAATTATTGCAATAAGTTGACTTTTCATTTACTTTCCATCCTTTTACTTCTTGTTCTTCCCCCGCGAAAGATGGTTATCCTGTTTATTTAGAATATATTCATTGAGCATATTGCACAATTCAGTAGACAGATGCATTTGATGAATAATTTGTTCCCATGATGGATGCCTAATAAAGAGATTGCGAAAAAAATGTAAAAGAATAATCAGTTAGATATAAACTGACAAAAACACGTGACACAAGGGGGGGTTTGTGGAGATTTTAGTAATTTTAAATAGTCAAGATTATGAGTCAATTGAAGATAGGCAACCGTGGAAAACCCGGAAGCACTGGACGGCCGTTTCGCCCTCTTGTGGGACTCCTCAGCAGTGGGCATCCACGATCCCGCCTTCGCGAGTTTCAAACCCAGGTCCTGGGTTTTTCTAATTCATATTTTTATATTGATCACTGCATTAAGGACAATTTTCGAGATGATGTGTCATCCACTCGATCCATTTAGTTCACATTGTATCCTGTTCACATCAGAGACGATCTCAATCGTTCGTAATTAGAACTTATTGCAGACCACTAGCCCAAACATTATCTCAACCACAGTTTTATTTTTTACCAATCTTTTAATGATTCCGTTTACTTTCTTCATGTAGCTTTGGTGAAATATTGTAACTGAAAGGTAAATACCAATACATTTCGCTATATTGCGAAATTTTATCTGTAATTCAATTAAATTGACAAAAAGTAAACAACAAAATGTGTAAGGGGTTTTATTTATAGTTGTTTAATAGCAAACACTGGGTAGTAACTAGATTAGAATTTCACTCTACCGATCAAGAAAATAAATAAGTAATATTTACTTGAAGATAGTCAAAATTAATTATTCTGTGACATGTAACAACTTCAATGTCAACCTTTTAGTTGAAGACTTCAACACCAATTATTACAGTCAAGAGGATTTTATCACCAAGGTAAATTAACTGAGAAATATTCGAGAATTCTACGGATACACTAACACATAAATTACTTAAACTTAATTAATTTAAGTAAATTTTATCCACTTACATTACTAAATTCACAGATAATGGACGAGGTAAATACGTGATGATACTTTGTAATGTATATAGCGTAAAAGGACTTCTTTGAACTTTAGGCATTTCATCAAATGAAATTAATGAGGATTTTTCACGATTACACAAACCAATTGATTGTATATGATTCCCATTTTGATAGGTACAGACTACAAATTGACTAATGAATTTTAATGTAACTGCATTCAATTTACATAACCAACTCCATAATCTTGATAATTCTTTTTTCGCACCAACCATAATCTTTAAACAAAATAAAAATATGAATAATAATTCATACATAGAAAACAAAAACGTAAATAAGATTAGGTTCATGCAAAATTATGCAAAAACGACGAAATAATTTAAGACAAAGTCAGTAGCAAATGATATCGCAAATATGACCTCTGAATGGATAGGTTTATGCTGATAATAACTAAGACAATCAATAGCGTTGAATTTGAAGTATGCCATCAGATGTCCTTACTTACTTACGCCTGTTACCTCATCGTGGAGGAGCATAGGCTGCCCACCAGCATCCTCTATACAACTCTCTCCTGGGCAATCCTTTCCAGTTCTTTCTAGTTGCTACTCATTCTTTTCATGTCTATTTCCGATTCCCTATGCATTGTGTTCTTTACTTACGTACTTACGCCTGTTACTCCCAATGAAGCATGGGGCGCCGACCAGCATTCTCCAACCCACTCTTTCCTGGACCTTCCTTTCTAGTTCTATCCCACTTTTGTACATTCTTCTCACATCTGTCTCCATTTCTCGGAGTAATGTATTCTTTGGTATTTCTCTTTTCCTTTGGCCTTCAGGATTCCATTTGAGGGCTTGCCTTGTGACGCAATCGGGTGATATTCTCAAAGTGTGTCCTATTCACTTCAAGTGCTTCTTCATGATTTCTTTCTCCGCTGAAATCTCGTTTGTTCTCCCCCACAGTAGGTTGTTGCTGTTCTTCGGACTTCCACTTTTCCGCTTCCCTTCCGGATTTCAAGTTAGCGCTTGCCTTGTAATGCACATTGGTGATTGCCCTAATGTATGTCCGATCCACTTCCAACGTCCTTTCCTAATTTACTCTTCAGCAGGAGGCTGGTTTGTCCTTCCCACAAGAGGCTGTTGCTGATAGTATCCAGCCACTGAATGTTGAGTATTTTGCGTAAACAACTGTTTATAAATACTTGAACCTTCTTGACGATGGATGTAGTAGTTCTCCACGTTTCAGCTCCGTACAGTAGAACTGTCTTGACATTTGTATTGAAGATTCTCACTTTGATATTGCTTGACAGACGGTTGTTTTGAGGTCCATATGTTCTTCGATTGTAGGAATGAGGTCTTTGCTTTGCCAATGCTCACCTTTATGTCTGCATCCGATCCTCCTTGTTTATCAATGATGCTTCCCAGGTACGTGAATGTTTTCACCTCTTCCAGGATTTCACCATCGAGTGTGATTGGGTTGGCGTTCTCCCGTGCTGTATTAGAGAATTTTTCTTTTTCTTTTGTGTATGTTAAGGCTTATTGATGCAGAGACCGTTGCTACATTAGTTGTCTTCGTCTGTATTTGTTCGTGTGTATGGGATAGGAGGGCTAGGTCATCTGCGAATTCCAAATCATCTAATTGATTCTGAGATGTCCATTGTATCATTTAACCAAAATACAAAGTACAGATGAACTAAAGGGACGTATATTGAACCTTGACCAGTTAATTTTGGTGACTATCAGTGACAGGTTGTGGAGATTGTTAAACTTTACTGAAATCACGAACCGACCTAAGTTAGAACGTCATTGAAAACCTGAGAGCACTAGACGGGCGTTTCGTCCTAGTATGAGGACTGCATAGCAATTTGTATCCACAACCTCGCATACGGGAATCGAAACTAGGACCTTCGATCTTGCGCTCGAATGTCTGATCTCTAGACCACTGACTACGGAAACTGTAAATGTTACCGTTAACTAACAAAGGTCATAAATAAAATTGGAAATGTCACTTACCAAAGACCAAAAAACTCATTATAAGATGTCAAGTTATCATCAACATAATAGTAATAAAATAGATCGTGTGAATAAAATCAATACGAGAGTTTCATTTCGTTAATGGAGATAATAATAATAATAATAACTTCGTGTGAATAGAGAATATAATAAGAGAAGTGCTGTCTAGGTAGATATGATAAGAAATTTATGCGAGTTGAGAAAGATGAATGTATAGATTAAGAAAGATATAAATACTAAAGGAATTGAGGAGGGTAAGGGATTAATAATATCCAGTCTATCCATATAGTGATCTAGTCGTGCACCAAGGTAAACACAGAGGCCAAACATACTTTTTTTGGATACATAAGTTATGTTTTCTGGAGTTCATGACTACTCAAGGATAAAACCCTCTGAATACGGCCTATGTAAGTATCACCACAGGAGCAGTTAACTTAATAAACACGCGTAGAAGAGCCCATCATCGGTAACCTATTATTGATTTGTTGTGCAAGTACTAGTTTATTTGAGATTACATGTAAATTAGCGGTGTGAACTGTCCATTCAACAGATCTTTTGAGTCAACGTGTTAAAATATCACTCGCTGTGTCCCCTTTTAAAGTCGAGGTTTAGACAAAAGGTCGTCTTGCTGGTCATGTCGGAATATGTTCTTTTTGTCCTTTCTGATAGATACATTTGACGAAATTATCTGAATAGTCAATATTTCGTAATGTATTCTTTAGTTTACCTTTTATACCATCTACACTATCCTCAGAATATAATAGTTTGATTCCTTGGTTGAGAAATTTAACCAGATTTATTTTATACTGAAGATGTGTAAGCTATGAAAGTAAGTATTTTAATCAGTCCATTTATTCTTTCGAAATAAATTTCTTTCTATGGGACCATCTAGCCTTCTAGAAAGCAGGAAATCAAGGGGAGCTATATTGTTATCTTTCTCCTCTTCATTGGTAAGTTTAATAGCTGGATGATTTCTTTGATTAGATCAACGTTTTATAAATATTTGGGTAATTACCTTTTTTAACACGATGAAATGTATTTCTAAGTAAATTGATTAGTAATTTCTGTATAAATTTTCGTGCTAATTAAATAAGATATCTAACAGTTTCTTCAGATAAACAATAAAAATCGAACTGATATTTATCAATGCTTCATATAATGTAATAACTGCCTTTTGTAAATGATACGATTTAGTTTGATAACAGTTTGAGGATACTAATTTAATTTCTGAACTGTATTCGTTGCAGATTGATCTCAGTTGAGATAAAACCAAAATCTAGGGAGCCATAAACTTTGGTTTCGTAATAGCATTGAACTCTTTAGAAGTGAACAACTAGAAGCAGCCAGAAATCCAACTCATGGCATCCCAGTTTCGTGGCTAACGCCTAAACATTACAGTCACACCAGCTAGCCTCCCAATGGTAAATTCAACTTCAATTAATTTGTGACCAACCCCATTGATAACAACTGTTTTACAATCCAAACACTACCGGTCACGCATTCTCACTAGAACATCAGGGACTAGCATAGTTTAGTAGAACCTTTTGTGGAGGTTTATTTAATTTGTCGATTATACTTGTTATACTATGTACAGACATTATATAAAACCGAATAATACAAACTGTCTACTCAAAACTGGAGTAAATATACAAAAATTTAAACTCTGGATCTCATAGTTAAATACATCAACGAAAACAATTGAGCTACTAAGGTAAACAAAAAAATGCAGGGCAATTATTTCATATTAACGGAAACTAAATTTCATCTTAAGAATAAAAATAGACTACCACTTACTGTCGGTTTATTTAATAAAACATCAATCATTGCATCCGAATGTGAACAATAATTATCAAGATAATAAAATGCTATCCGATATTTATCTTTCCATTGATTAAAAACATTTATATTTTCATTTAAATTTAATGAAAGTAATTCAATAGAAGGCTTTAAATAACAACAAGATGTACTAGATATCAATGATTGATTTGACCAGTATGATAACAGATTCGGATCATGTGTAGTTATAAAAAGAAGCATTGAACTAATAAATTGATTAATATTATTAATTAAATGATCATGTTCAGCTAATGATAAATATGATAATTTATTATACACGTCTTTTAATAGCATAGTGTACTGTAATGTAAACAAGAAAAATAATAATTAATTGCTTTTACGATCGTAATTTTTTCTCACGTTTTTAAAGTACTGGAAATAATGATAACAAAGAAAAGCGACAACAACAACAAAGCGTGACTTTTACCCCACTTTGGAAAGATCATTTACATCAAGTAGTACTTATATGACCTTGGTGTATAGAAGAAAAGAGGTTTTTAAACTAACTACGACATAAATTCATTTAGTATTGTTTGTTTGAATCTTCCCATCGATGTGTTAGTACTGCAACTGGTCAGTCTCTAATCAGGACTCAGTGGCCGAGTGGATAACGCGATGTCGTTTGAAGCGAAAGGTACTGGGTTCGAGTCCCAGAGTCAACATCAACTCTGAGACGCAGGTACATCCAGCTGACGAGTCCCAAATAGGACGAAACGCGCGTCCTGGATTCCACTGCTAGCCACTATCCATCTTTGCTTAACTACGGCTTAGTAAGAATAATTGTGTCACATACTTGCACTGATTATACAAATATATATTTTATCCAACACGTTCAATTTATCAAAATTGTTTCATAATTGTGTAATCAGTTTTTTCTATGGTAGTTACCAATAAATATAATCTCAACTCCCCCACCTAGTTAGTTAAAATTAAAAAAAGTCTGGTAGAAGTGGGCATGTTATAGTTACCATTACCACATCAGGATGAAAAGAACTTACCTAAACTGATAGCAAGAGTGAGAATAATGTTAGTGTCAGTGATAGTGAGTACGAAAAATGATACTATGGTTCGAAAAGAAAGTGTGCATGAAAGAATACTGAAACTCAAGACTTAGGTGTGAAACAGAGAGAAAATCCATCTGCTCTAAAACGACCAATTCTTGATCATGTTAGCCAACGTCTCCAACTACTGGTCGGGATTATCAGACTCATTTCAATCAAGTAGTCTGCTCCGATCAACAAGCTTTGATCTGAAAGTTAGTAACTTCGTGAACTGATGGCACGTCTCAGGTTGGTTGCTCCTGGTTTTCTTCCAGCTTATTCATACCTCAGGTAGCAATAAGTGTGAGTCTTGTATAACACACAGTACATTTACACAAATGAGTCTAAATATTTCGGTACACATCTCAAACGGCAGTTAGTTAGCAAAATGGTTAGAACATTATTCACCCTCTATCATAAATTCATTAGGGTCTGAAACGTGTTCTGAAATGGACTTCTGTCAAAATGTATCGTGATCGCCGAGAAATCTTAATCAGTTTAATCTATGGTAATAATTTCTCAGTGTTACAGTGCACCAAACATGAACGATAAACAGAATAACTGAGTTTCATAATTTCCAACAGTTCACCAAATAAAAATTTACAAAGACAGATTTAAAATATTATCGTTATGTTACTAACCACCGATGCTCTAAACTTCTACAGTCCTCTTTCACTTAATTTAGTCTTGTTCACTACTCTATGTTAATTGTAAACTGATGGAACAAGCTACTGTTCAACACAACTTCAAAGATAGAGACTACCAAAAGTCTGAGATCAAGATTTTCTAATAATACGGTACTAATTTGTCTTAGGTATGGTATTATTCTAAAGAGGTATCGAAAAAGATAGGTCACTACTATAAATACAATATGAATATTTTTCATAATGAAGGTTATTCGTATATTGAACCAGTTATGATCATTATCCATATCTGACGCCCATTAGATGGTTTCAACCCCTTAGTTTATGGGATTAACAATTAAAACGACAGTTAACTAGACGCAATATGTCGATACCACAAACAATTTCTGCATAAGCAACAATGAAATGATCAATGTGGTTCGACAATAAGAATAAGATTGAAGAAAACTTATGAGTGATTAGTGCATTCATTGACATTGGTTCGGAGTCCTGATTACGCAACGTATGGAGCAATGACTTAATATCTAAAGACTTCGACTCCTATCGCATTTCACTAACACTCGAGTAGTACTACTAGCCTGAATATAAACAATGTGGATAAGAGTTGAGTGTTTAAACTTTTATTTGTCGGATGATTTACACCTTTTTCTCAATAAAAAACAATCCAGAAGTTAAGCATTTTCCAAATTTCTGATTACAAGTTAAACAAACCTGATGAATTATTAAAGCTGGTACAGTTGGAATGTGATTGCCATTATTGTTATTATCTTTATTGTCAACAATATGATTAGCGTTCTTATGTGAACTTGGGTAATCATTCTTCAGTAGAGGCTCAATTGTGCTGAAATTTACACTACTGTCATTCAATGAATTTATACGAAGATAATCAATAAACCAAGAAGATAAATCAGATGGTGTTTTATTCACTGTTGTAATAGATTCAATAAAATAATTCATATCTATGTGTAATATGAATAGATTATCAATCCACACAGTTCGTTTATTATGAAATGATGAAGTATGAGATGGTGGTGATGATGATTTTTTGGATAGCGTTGATTTGTCTGATTGAAAATATGATTCAAGCGAAAACAAATAAATTAAATCCTTTGTCGAACGTTCATTTCCACCTTGAGATAAAATTGATTCAGCCATTAAATCAACCATTTCTTCATAAATAAAACTGTTAGCCACTGAACAAGATTGCCTTGGTATATGAATCGTTGACTGAAAATCAAATTGTTGTATTACAAAAAGTAAATGGACTATATTACACAATACTTAATAGAGTATTTTTTCATACCGAACTAAATCTTAACTCATTAACTGATAAAAATTAGTTGTTAGAAGCTAATTTGCATTATAGTTTGATGACAGAAAGATAAGAAGTGGAAACCCAAAAACTAAATATTTACTCTATTGAGTATGAAATCAAATACATAACCTTCTGGTATCAAAGTAAGTCCAAAACCATACGAAAACTGAATATACATTCAAGCGATTACATTTTATAGCTTGATACATTTCGAGACGGCGCAACTAACATACGGTTTTATAACTGAGTTATTAGTAAACACTTTAATTGTAATTGGCTTTAAAAGTCACGACTTCCTACTTAACATTCGAGAGAATTATCACGTGGTTAGTCACTAACTAACACTGGTCTTATTATGAAGGCTTATAGTTGTGGGTTTAATTCCATTAGAACTCTATGAGGTGCATTTCTAAGGGGTTACAAAGCGCACTGTTTGCGATATCTCAAGTTTTAAATAATATATCATTGTTAAAGAACATATTATCATCACCAATTGACAGCACCGCTTGTCACACGAAATATATAGGGTTACAATAAGAGAAATAAAATCTGTAATTCAATAACTAAGTACCGATCCTCATAAGTAACAAGGAGATAAACCTAATAAATGAAGTCTGACATTGTTGTGCTTATTTCAAAATAAACATTGATAGTATAGATATGTTCGCCGATTTGAAATCTAACTAGACTAAATGTACATATAGTTACATTTAAAGATAATGATTGAAATTTGAATTCATGAAGGAAAAATTTCATCTAAAGATAATAACATCATAGGTTATACTCATTCAGAGATCATTTATAAGTGTAGAATAATGTTTCGCAATAAATTTCTATAGAATTGAATTAATATAAGATTGATTGATCACTGAGTAGTGTCCAATGTTGTGTTTATTTAATAACTAGTATTGATCGAATTATGTCAATTAAGTTGGAATCTGGACATAATAAACGAAACATTGAGTCACTTGGATCAGTGGTCACAAGGTAACTCGATCAATAGCATTCAATTAGTACTAAGAGCTAGACAAACGTGACATCGGTTACAACTCACTGATCAATTAACGTGTCTCAGACCTACAAAACGTCAGTTGCGGTTTGTGTAGTTCATTGGGTACATCCAAGACTATCAGGATTAGTGACACGGGTTCAAAGCTCAGGTTTCTTCAAGATTACTGTTTTTAACGACGGGTTTCAACTAGCGTAAAACCTAAGTCTAGAGTTTTAGACCAAAAAGCTTGTAACCACCTAATACATTGTAAGATTAGAATACAATCGACGAGAGCATATCACACGTATTGATAGGTAAAAAAAAACGCAGTTTATTAACTACAGACTGTTTCAAGTACTAGTCGATAAGTTGTACCATTTTGTCTAAGAATTAATTAACACACCATGGGAAGCACATCGAAGTACTAAATCAAATAAATCTGAGAATTGTAAGAGTTATAGAGCAACCAGAGAATATGGGCAAACAACAATCTATGCTGAACAAAAACTTGCCACAAGAAATTTACTTCTATACACGCGAATAACATACTGAGGGTAGCAACGGTAAACTGCAAAAGTTTTCAGCCGGATTACATAAACAAAAAGTTGTAATTCTTGATGGAAAATTAGCATCCAAGCCAGTATTACTATTAGTAGTAGCCGTATTATTTTTATTATTATCGTCATCATCTTCCACTAAGTTTATTTGAGCTAAACCAACATGAAATTGTGATTTCTTATAAAATTGATTGACAGATGATTGTTTCCAGGATGGATAAATCCATATTAATCGGGTGATCAAACCTAAAATAAACAAATTAACAACAACGGAACCATTCTATAATGAAAGTAATAAATTTAGATCTGAATCCTTTCTATAAAAAACTGAACAACCACTAGAAACAAATGAAGTTGAAATATGGACAAATATCGGTAAAATTTGGGAATAAAATCACGTTCCATTATATAATCTGAGATTGTTTAAACCTACAATTTTAAACAAAAAAAATTAATACCGTTCAAACAATAGACTTTTTTCTACTATACATTTATTTTAATGTTTCCATTCAAAATTTACCACCATTTTTACTTCCAATCTTAATAAAAAGAACTAAATAACCTGACTTTACTTTGTATACAACTGGTATGCGTGTACATATTTTAATGATTACATATAGTGTTTGATAGGTCGTAACCATAGTGATACTGTGAGAAACAAGATTTACCGAGTTTTATTGATTAAGCAATGCGAACTTATGATTATTGGCTAAATTCATGAGGAATAAAGTTGAATAGAATACTTTTTTAAAGAATATTTATGATTATGTTGTTAAAACATGAAAATAGTTCATGTTAAGAATGCTAGATCCCCAGAAATCATTCAGTAAACTTTTCATTTCTGCAATCTTGTTATGGAAATTTGACTTTCTCATTTTTGTGCTAAAAGAGCTCATTCGGGTTGTGTTTCCTACCTGGGAGGACCATAGATGTTATTGATTCGTTTCCTCCTTCAGTACGTCATTTTTGGACGTTTTCCAAGGACATTTCTGTATTGTACTTATACACGAGTTGTGTGCCTCTTGTTCGTTCGTTCTTCCGGGTCGCTCGAGGAACTATATATTTTATCAGCTGAACCTAGTTTATTCCTTTTCGTTAGTCGGACTGAGGCGCAGTGGAATAGCTTATCTTATCCTGTTACTGTGTTGATGACTTTCGTTCCGTTTGCCGGTCCTAAGTGATATCGTAATTTATCGAAATTGGCAGTTCAGTTAAGAAAATTTTCTTTTCTGTTACAGAATCTTTACTATCGCATTTACAACTACGTTTTACACATAGAAGTTGATAATAAAGTCATACAGTCACAGAATAAAAAATGGTACGTACGTGCATAAGCTCAAGTTGTCATAATCAAATAGCACAGAGAGATGAAATTATTGAAGCGGATCCCAGAATAGTAGAGATAGTCACAGTATCAGTGGTAACAAAAACAATTAGGTATTGGAGATACAATTCCAGAAAATATAAATTAGTGAAATAAAAGAAAAATTTCAGAAATTCAAAAGCTTATAATCTTAGGAACGGATGCACCTGCACTATAGCAAACGAATTTGAACCATGTCATTCAAAGTCTCTAACCACTGGTTACGATAATCATGCGGACCCGAACCAGGTGTAGTCCATATCTGTACAAAATGACTAGATTCAATTGTCACTGATTTGTGGACTAATTCCATGTTTCGGTTTGACTGCCTCTATCTTTCTCTTAACATCCTCTTACGCCAGATAACATCATTCATCGAGATGATCGATGGTCGGGCATGCCTAACTCATGTTCCAACCACCTAAGTTGATGAAGATTTACTACTTCATCAATCAATTAGACAATAAAGCGGAAAAATATTGCGTAAATAACTAAGTTATAATAATAATAATTATTATTATTATCATTACAATTGTTATTATAAATGTTATAAATTGCCCAAATATTACGTATTGCGATAGGACTACACGAAATTCTACCAACTGACCAAATTCAGTTATCCTAGTTCGACCCCAATACTGTTCCCCAACTCCAATAAATCAGAACACAGCCGTTAAATGAGAATTATTTATGAGGTCAGCAGCAGAACAAAAATGATTTACAGACAAGGCATATTTATACAGTTAAGATGGCTATGAACAGTAACCAATGGAAAGGAAGGACACGTAAAGGTTATAATTAGGACAACTCAAAATTGACCAATAGGAAAACGACACGGAGTCATAGTTAGGACAACTGTAATTAATGACCAATAGAAAATAACATGCGAAATATGTGAAGAGTCTGAAAACATACGACTTTACTTTCGAGATAATTTTGGGATATTCCTGTGAATATCCTAACAATTATTAATATAGAAAATCTGTTTTAGAATTAAGACATCGTCATAAAATACAACCCAGTGCATAAGGTTCTAATAAAAAAACTTGCTTCGAATACAGAACAGAGACTACTCAAATACATATTTATGTATCTACACGAAGGTATACTCTTTAATGTAGTTCAGTAGCTTAATTTTCAATCATTAAACTTGAAGTTAGAACCCCACTTTGCCTACGATGGTTTAAGTAACTATATTATCAATAGTCTTTACACTAATAGTGTTACTCAAACCTCGAGTTAATACACCTGTAACATACTATTTATATCAAATTGATCATGCCGGTAAAATGGCGTGAATTCTGTAATTATTATTTTCATAATATGTATTATTATTAAAGCAAACACTAAACAAAATAATTTAACTGTTTTCTAAGTATATATTTGATCATTTTTACTCTTCTAGACTGATAATGATCGAGATGCGTTAATTATCAGGCACAGAAATATGCATCACAAAGAAACTAAAACACGTGAAAAAACGAGGACATTTTCATTTTGCTGAAAACAAGGAACTTCAGGAAGAGAATATAAAGGTCGACAGATTTTAGCTTTGATGAGTTTCATTTAAATCATGAGCCGATCCAAGTCAGAACACCATTGAAAATTTGGAAGCACAGGACGGGCGTTTCGTCCTAACATAGGACCACTCAACAGTGCACACCTACGATCCCACAAGGAGGACTTTCCGTATTGTGCATAAACGCCCAACCCCTAGACCTACGCATCCAACGGTGTTAATGTCTAACTTCAATCAATCCACGACATTGCGCAACCATCTCCCATTGTCTTTGGTGTGTAACTCCTTTACACCTAACGCGGGTTAGCTTCCCTGGTCACGGCTTCTCACTAGAACTCGGGAAATTTCCTGTTAAAGGTAGTCACTAGTCAGTACATGATGATCGTCAGTAAGAGATTATTGAGATCGTTGATAGATTTACTTAGGTAAAATAAATGAGTGTTCGGAAGAAAAAGAGATTAGATGAAAATAAGCAAATATTATTAGTGGAATATCACTTTTAATGTAGCAACATAAACCTGTATGGTGTATATGAGAATTCAACTTGTAACAAGATCAACTTAAGTGTAGAAATGTCTACTGTATTAACGAACGGAGTCAGAACAGACAAACATTGAACGTGTTATGACTCAAAAATAATGAATTTATCAAAGTATTATTTACATACTTTTGGGTCACTGAATTAACACCCACTCAGACCATTCAAACACGATAATGACTGTAGTTATAATGTCTATTACAAGAACCTTGAACTGGCTTTAAATTATATTAACTTTCTAGATAATATTAATTATCGTTAATCCCTCATTAGCATACATCACAAAACGTTATTACTGAGTAATTATAGACTTATTACATATAGAGTATTAAGCTTGTATATGTTCATGTATGGATTTGATTATCACATATAATACGTGAAAGTTAACAAAAAAATTTATTTAAACGAAAGGAACGGTAGTAAATAAACCCAGAACAAACATTGATGTAGAATAATATGAATTCATCATATTTCGTGGTTTTTCATCAGCTGCTATATATACGTTTATGAAGAGAAACAATGTGTTACTCAAAAGAATACATTACTATTCAGTGTAAGTCCAGGTAGAAAAGTACTGTATATAATAAATTTAACATAAGTATTAACTAAAACACGTGAAAAAATGTACTCAATAATTAAAATAAACTGCCAATTAGATACAGAGAAAAAAAAGTATAGAATCGCCTTCTTCAGATCAAAGTAATTAAAACTTGCTTAAATTGATAACAATAAAATCATGAATAGCAATATGGAACCTAAAAAAAACAATTTTTATCTGCCTTTGAAAGAAATATTTTACGAATTTGAGTACAACGTATAAATACAAAAAGAATCCAAGACAGATTACAACTACTGAATTCTAACACTTATATATAAACTTACCATGAAATGCATTAGTTAAGAATACTCGGTACTGTTCTCGTTTATCGAATTCCATTACAGAATTTAACTGACTAGCAAATGGAAACGGTGACTGACTACTAAAAGTAATCTATGAAAATAGTGAACGGAAAATAACAGAGAACAACTGATCAAACATTTAGCAGACTTAATGAATAAAATGTATTCAAAACTTACTATCAGACAAAAAAAATTACATAAACACATAAGAAACAGACAATTTAGTTCCAAACCACCTGGTGGTAGTCATCTTTGTATAATCTAAGTAAACATAAGATTATGGAGAAAATAATTGGGAAAATACTAACAAAATGACTTAAACTCCGTAGGATTAAAAATAATTATCGTCAAGCTCTAAGTCGAAACGGAATATTTATTCAACATATTCTGGTTTTTTCTAAACAGTTTATTTGGAAAACATTCATAAGATAATAAATAAAGCATAATAATAATAATAATGTTTTAGTCAACAAAAGTTAATATGATCTTTATCGCTTTATTTGAATACATAAACACTGGTATAAAGAGGTGCCAAAATAAATATGTACCACACAAATCATTGGATTTGTGTGTGGGTTGGGATAGTGTCCAGGTACCCAAGCCGAAGAAGATGGCTTTCTTAAACGGCCATTTCCAGAGTCGTTGGTCTAGAGGTCTAATACACAAAACTCTGAATCAACGTTAGGAGATACGATCTCATGTTAGCTGGTTACCAAGGTTAGGGTTTATATACCATTTACTGACTCAGGCTCCAGGAGCCCATGTGTACCATTGGTTTAGAATCAGGGTTTTCCAACTCCCCTAAAGTGAATCAACTATACACACTAATCCGGTCTAAGCGCCGGATATTCACTTTTCGCCATCTCAATTTCATAAACAATGAGCGGGATTTTCCTGGCAGTGTCTATATACGCGTAGCCATATTAGAACGTTTCGAGAGGGAGAGAGGACTCTCCCCACATTCAGTCGTACCAGGGCATTTGGGGGTAGTATAATATATTATAGAACTAGGATTACATGCTATATATACGCTACACAGTCAATACTGACTCGTCATTAAATTTACACGATACTTCAAAAAATCCATTATATCACTATCCACATTTGATGAATTTAGAACTACGTATGTGATATGAAAACCAACAATAGGATAAATATACGGTACTTTCTCAAGATTTAAGTAACTTTGATCGAAAGTGATTTGCACAGAACAGGATAAAAAGACACATCTCTAATAACTATTAATGATAATATAACTCATCAACCGAATACAAATTTATACAGTCTACTTTGAAAAATGCTGTTTGTGTGAGGTTCTCTAAACTCAAGTAGATGAAGCAGAACACAGATACGTGACCTATAGCTGGAAGCAGTATGCTTGATGGTTAAAGTCAAGCCAGTGTTTTAAAAGCGTTTATATGAATACAGACAACAACTATTAATGACAATATATGGCTTTATATTGAAGCACTTATCAAAATAAACTGATACTAATTATTCTATACTATCTTAGACCTATAAAACGGACATGTAAATTAAATTACCAAAGTTATATCACTTGATGGCAGAATATGTTTCGCAATATACACGGGCCATAAATTAAGCATTGCATCAGTTAACCGTGATACAGTATGAATAGTTGGTTTCCAATGATCATCATATTTGTTTAAATTTGCATTATTACCATAACTTGATTGATTCACGATTAAATAGGATACATTCCAAGTTGTGCGTAAGAATGCACCGATAAGTAATAACCAGATAACACATGAGAGTAAACTGTAAACTCGCAAATGACGCGATAAGATTGTATTAATTTCTCTTATTTGACTTTGTATAAACTAAATACAAAACAGATGAGTTGTAAGAAAAATATTTTAGTAGTCATTAGTTATAATATATACTAATATAAAACAATAGCTTGGGGAAAAGAACAACGGAGTAAATATCACGAAGTACAAAGACTAGTATCACCAGATTTATAGGTCAATAGATATACATACAACTATAAGTTACGTAAAAATGTATTAGCCTTATGTTTTTCACTTATTCTTGAAATTTCTTTTGGGTTCCCTTGCATTAAAATGCAATTAACTGAATAAGTAATGATATAACGTTAGTCCAATATTCAATGCATCAAGTAAACACGTATATTTGTAGTGAAAGGATAACTCACACAAGTACTCTAACAAAAGTTGAATAGTAACAAAGGCTAAGAATAACTGTTTTATTTTAAATTTAGATTACGAGTATATTAAGGATTTTCATTTGATTAAAATAACTACCAAATTTATTGTTTAAACGATTTATGTGATAACACATATGCTGTATTATGATAGTACCTTAGGCCTTACAATCTCATCTAAGTACGTTCGATGAAATAATCAGAAGTCTACATTAGAATATCGATAGCAAAAGGTATAGGTCAATATGATTTTTAAGTGATTTAAGAGTTAATAGATTTAACAATTACTATAAAGCGTAATAAAAATATAACTATTAAGCAAATTCGTGCGAAACTTTATTGTAGAGTTCAAAGTAACTCTTTTTCAAAGCATGATATCAGTTAGAGACATACGGAAAACTAGAGAGCAATGGATAGGTATTCCACTGTAATTCGTCACATCAGGTCTCACGCCAAGCACGATAGTTTTATATTACTGAGATTTTTAGCTTCAATCAGCTTTTGAGATTGTGTGATAATTGTTGATTTCTGCTAGTAAATTGTCGTTTTACACTCACAAACTCTACGATTAACCAAATTAGTACGATTGGACAATAGAGAAAACTTTAGAAAGACTGAACCAATTTCTAAATGAACATTTTAACACACTCATACATTACATAACGCCATAATTTTAAGTACTAATAAAAGTTGAGATTAAAAAGCTGCATTTTGTCAAATGATCTGCTGTTAGTTGAGTGTATTTGTAACCCGTATTTGTTGAAATTCCTACTGATATATAGACTCAAATATAGGTCTATCTCAATCAGTTAGCTAAATAGTAGAACATAAAGTGATGTATTACAACAAATAATACACTTTAAAAAGTAGAATAGTGGTTCATGAATATCATCCGAACCCATTAAAAAATTTATGTTTAATTTTTTAACGAGTTAACACGCATCTTAAAATAGACAGAAATTGTAGTTGTATACAAATGACCAATTAGTTATAAACAATTTAACTGATGTACTAACCTTCATGAAGTAGTTAAATCTATGTATCGAAATTCGATGAATATACACCACCCAATTCATTATTAGTATGGAAAACAATACAGTATCCTAATTCATAACAAAAGGTATTATCTAAAAAGGTAATTACGGAAGTTACGAGAAATGAACATTAGAGAAAAATCACAGCAAATAAATCAAAAGTCAACATCTAAAAATGATCAGTATCTAATCAACAGCGAAACATTTACACATTTAATTACAACACTCAAGTAAGTTCGTACAAAGCGATAGACATGTAAAAATTCGTTCGAAAGAAGAGAAGTGTGGAGTAATGACTCACTGGTTAAGATGTTCGACTTTCAGTTAGTAATTTGCATGTCCAAACCCCACTTCACCTACCTCAGTTTAAATAACTAGATGTTATCACACTTAAAGCGTGGCTTAAAGGTAAGTATGCGAAGTCACATCGAGTTGGTGATTTCGTAATACCAACAATCAGATTGTTATAACTGACAACTTGATCAATAAATATTATGCACGACAAACAAGAGTTAATGAGAGCATATAAAAAAGTTGATATTAAATAAGTAATTGTTCAGATACATTTAGTTCGTATACACTGAAGTAGGATACCATATACACATGTTAGATCAAGGCAATTGTCTGACAAATGACAGTTTCTTAAATATCTGTTAAATACGCCAAATGATAAATGAAATACGTTAAATTATGAATGAAGCCTTTTTTCTCTTCGTTAGTCTGTTAACCTTTTTTTAAAAAAAAAAGTAACAAGTTGTCAGAGTATTATATCTGGATCTGACTTCCCTTAGAGTTCCTCTCCGAACTGATGGATTCAACTTATACAAGAAAACAGATACAAAAAACACCCAACTAAATTGATAGTCTCAGTCTGTGAACTATGAACCGCATGATAGTCAAATATTTTATCTATCATTAACATTACAAACAAGCAGGTTAATTAGGACTAATCACTTAGCAAATAATTTGTCACTGACATGACAACTTTCTCAGTATGTTATTATTATTTATTTATTTAAACACATAAATATTGGTACAAGGAAGCACCAGATAAATATGCGCCTCACAAATCTCATTCGATTTGTGTGAGGGTTGTGATACTGCCCAGGTGCCCAGACTGAAGCAGGTGGTTTTCTTAGGGGGCCACACCCGGAGCCTTTGACTTAAAGGTCTAGTCCACAAGGCAGTGGAGCATCGTAAGGAGACGCAGTCCCATGGTAGCCGGTGACCAACAGTTGGTTCATACGCCATTCGTTCCTTCACGATACTGGAGCCCATGTGCACCATTGGTTTGTAATCAGGGTTTTCCAACTCCCCTAGGTGCTTTCCGTGTCCACCAACCCGGTTAAAGCGCCGGACATTCGCTTTTCGTCCTCTCACTTTCGTAAAAAACCCTAGTGCCACGAGAAGGCAGTGAGTAGGACTTCCCTGTCAGAGGCTGTATATTCGCATGGCCATATGAGAGCATTTCGAGAGGGAGAGCAAACTCTCCCCACTCTCGGCCTTACCAGGGCATTTGGGGGCATAAACAGTTTATCGATCGTTCTAAACACCTGATAATCAATCGTGAATAAAAACAATCAGAGCATGAGCATACAAAAAAAGATAAAATTGAGAAAACATTCTTGTCAATAAATTTATTACATATTTCTTTAAAATATACAATATCCTTCAAAATCTTAAATATAAAATGCAAAAAATCAAACTACAACATTTTACAAAACAAAAACACGAAAGATGCTAAATAAAAGAAATTTTTTGGTATTAGTAATAATCCTGTCAGCCTATATCTCGGATGGTAATACTTTCAACGCTGAGTCAACTATTGGTGATAAGTTGATAAATGCAAGTACCAGTCGATTGAATTCAAAAATGACAAATTACACTATAAGTAAGTAGTAGTATATTAAAATGAATGGACAAATCTATGGAAGAATTGAATGTCAATGACATTAATCATACTGATGATATGTTTATGATATGTTTCCGCCACTATACTCCTCATGAAAAAAAAACTACCAAAAAATAAAATAATGATACAAGTCATCACAGAAAATCTACATAATACATAAATAAGATAGAAAAGTGATTAAGACATTTTTAGTCTTAGTAAAATGATATGTTTATATTTTTGTTATGAAGAATTCACCGTCCATATAAAAAACACATGTATTGTATTTTCTATTCAATCATTAATATCATCTTCATAAGTACCTGATTCACACAACATTTGACGTAGTTGTAAACCCTGAAAAAAAAATGAGGAGAAATTCTGATATATACTCATTTATCTATACACAGTATTGAATAAATCAGTTAGGTAGATCTTTAAACGTCATGCTTATTCACACTCGATAAAAATAAAAGTATGAAATAGGTTTTCATACATTACTTTTGAAAAGTTAGTTTTCGTTCAAAGTTGAAGATGTTTTAATTCTGACAAATGACTTCTAGAAATTACTCTTTTGTTACAATGTTTTTGTAAACGTGTATTTGCGCTTCGGTTCGCCAAAATTTGTTATGACATCCGTTCTTTATCTTTTAAAGCCAGGAAAAACCTGCTACTAGATAATAAATATCTTCCATACTCACATAAGGGATTATAAATTTATTCATGCACAGCACCTGCTGGCTTGATTTAATCAATCTAGAACTATACAATGAATTTCCTGAACGAAGTCCCATCTTTGGATTAGTCGGGGACAAAAAGAGGATAAGAAATTGGCTGTCTCCGTGAAAACAATCAAACTTAGGAGTATTTCATTATACAGCCTACTTTTGCATTAAATTACGCAAAAAAACCTTAGCATATTTACTTTTTAAAAAAACTGACTATTGATGTAATGCCTAGACCTACGATACTCAGTCAAATAACTGGACTTTTAACATGATGTGGTATATAATATACATAATCAATTACGTTGAAGTGAAGTCCTCTTTTTATGCAGAAGAACCAAGGTTGAATTTGATAATTTCAAATCAATTGAACACAAGATGGAATGTTAATAGCAACAAAATAAAAATATAATTATAACATTAATTCAAGTCCTTACTCATTAGGATATTGTGTTTTTTATAAGTATTATAAATCGTCAGTTCATTCAATTTTCCGAGATAACGTATGCAACTAATTAGATAACTTGCACCTAACGTCTATTATATATATATATATATATATATATATATATTGTAGTAACGTGCTTCGCTAGTCGTTCACTTCGATAACCGTTATAATACAAATCTTAACGGTGCATAAAATCAGAAGGCAAAGAGAAGCGGCAGCTACAGTTTATTGTCAGTCAAATAACGCAGGCCAGAAAGCTATAAGCATATGAACAAATATCAGCAAGCGAAGCAAAAATGATACGCATCGGAGATGGTGGGTAAGCCAACTCACTTTAGTCAAGCATTAATCAATATTTATAGTCAGACAAGAACAAACTACAGACATGTGATGAATATGATAATAAGTGTACACACATACGCTCATATAAAAACAGTCAGGGTTAAGAAGTGAATAATTAACAAGTTCAAAACGTGACTCATGATATATATATATATATATATATATATATATATATATATATATATATTAGGAATTCAGTTTAGATGGAGTCTTTTGCAATATAGCTACCGAATATCAACATTCGGTAGCCTATTGAATAAAATGGTAGGATTTGAAGTGAAGAGGACTGGGATGTAGATATGATTCCTAAACAGGAGGAAGTGAATCTCAGATTCCACTGCTAAAAATAAAACTTCTAACTATGCATAATATTGAAACATTTCGTCAATGAACTAATATACCAACAAAAACTGACCAAATTAAATTTTGAATATAAATAACAGGAAAATACAAACCAATAGGAAAATTCTGAGCATTTAAATAAAGATATATGAGAAAAACATTTCAATGGAATGAGTGGCTTACCTTACGAATTTCTGATAACTGTTGTAAAATAGTATCTTGTCGGGTAATTGAACGCTCATGTTTTGTATTCGGATTTCGAAGTGAATCCTGAAGTGAGATAGATAATGAATCAAATTAATAATTTACGTTGAATACATTTTACAGAGACTTCTTTTGACTAGTTATTATTCGATGATAAATAAAACAATCTTCTCCAAAAAATAATCTCACATCACAGGGAAGTTGTAAAATGCTTGTTTATAAAATTTAATACTAAGATATAATACTATTTATTCATCATGTATCTAGACCAAATCGTCTAGTTGTATCCAACCTGTCCATTGTATTCCGTGTCTCCACTCAAATGTAGAGGTCTTCATTATCCAATCAACCACTAAAAGAAAAAGAAAGGCGAAGAGTAAACAGCCTTGGCTGACTCCGGTCCTTACTTGGAGTGCGTCTGTCAGCTGTCCTCCATGCACCACTTCGCAGTGTAGTCTGTCGTATGAACTTCAGACGATTTTCTCAGCTACTCACTCCATAGTGTTGAAGAAGTTTCCATGATGTTCTCCAATCCACACTGTCAAATGCTTTCTCATAATCAAGGAAGTTGATGTATGGTGACGAGTTCCATTCAATGGATTGTTCAACGATGATCCGTAATATCGCAATTCAGTCTGTGTACGAATGATCTTTACGGAACCCGATATGTTGATCTCGAAGTTGGTCATCTACCGAATCCCTCATCCAGTTCAGCAACACTGTTGAAAATGTTTCCTGCTACCGATAGTAGTGTGATGCCTATATAGTTCTCACATTTTCTTAGATCTCCTTTCTTTGGTATCTTTATGAGATGTCCCTCTTTTTCCAGTCTTCTGGTACTTGTTTCTCCTCCCAAATCTTTCTGAATAGAACACAGAGAATGTTTGCATTTTGCTTCTATGTCTGAGTTCAGTGATTAAGCTGGTATATTGTCAGGTCCTGCTGCTTTCTCACTCTTGATTTGTCTGATGGCCATTGTAGTGCCGTGCTTCGCTAATTGTTCACCTCGATAACTGTTATAATATAAATCTCAACGATGCATGAAATCAGATGGCAAAGAGAAGCGGCAACTACAGTTTATTATCAAATAACGTAGGCCAGGAAGCTACAAGCACATGAGCAAATATCAGCGAGCAGTGAGCACTCGGCGCAAGCAATTGCATAGGCAATTTATAGTCAAATTGTATAAGGGCGCAGCAAAGCAAAACAAAAGCTAATAATGCGATTTAAGTGCATACATATTATTTATTTATTTAAACACATAAATATTGGTACAAGGAAGCACCAGATAAATATGCGCCTCACAAATCTCATTCGATTTGTGTGAGGGTTGTGATACTGCCCAGGTGCCCAGACTGAAGCAGGTGGTTTTCTTAGGGGGCCACACCCGGAGCCTTCGACTTAAAGGTCTAGTCCACAAGGCAGTGGAGCATCGTAAGGAGATGCAGTCCCATGGTAGCCGGTCACCAACAGTTGGCTCATACGCCATTCGTTCCTTCACGATACTGGAGCCCATGTGCACCATTGGTTTGGAATCAGGGTTCGCCAACTCCCCTAGGTGAATCCTCCACATCCACCAACCCGGTTAAAGCGCCGGACATTCGCTTTGCATACATATATGGGGAGGAGGATGAGTCATCGAACGATATTTAAGCAATCGACGTTTTGGCAAGAGTGTCATGTGCTCTAGTGGTCATAACAGTACAAAGAAATATGCAAACTGTTACTATCCCAATGACAGTGTCTGTTAAGTAAGTTAATAAAAGGACTTAACCAAAATTAACCATAATAGAAATTGATTGTAGGATAATTGCTATACCATCCTGATTTCTTTGATAGTTGTTGGAGTGACATCTATACGAGGGTCTGTGGGTGCTGCTTCGATGCCCGGTGGCATAAATAAAATATGAAAACCATACACCAAGTAATTTATAGCACATCTTTCTTCAGTTGTCCTTTAAATGCTACATGATTCCTCCAATTCTGTTATTATTACAACTGTTCGTTGTTTCGCCTTCCTTTCTCCTCAATTCAATCATTTTAGTCTTCTACTGATAGGCATTTCACTTCCGGTTACTACTACATACTACTTATATCCGTCAGCATAAGTAGCTTACACCACACTCGTCTCCCTTTAAACGGTCACTCCTGTAGTTATTCTTTCTTCCTGTGTCGAATTCTGTGCCACGGTACCCCGTCGAAATGTTGAGTCCACCGATGCGCAGAACCAGTAGCTCTATCGACCTGCAGGACCGTCTAAATCCGATGTCTACCCAGCATCCGGGGAATCACAGGTTGTCTCTACGTTAAGTAACTGCTACGCCCAACGCCGCCTCACCAGACATATATGTTAACTGAATAGTCAGAATAATCTTATGGCTACTTTCGACATGGAATTTGTTTATTTAGATTATGCTAACAATATGGAACTCGAAATCTGTTAGGACAATTATCCTGAAGAAGTATTTCATCATTTTTGGACTGATCATAAACCGACTTATCATCTAGGAACAGTTCACTTTAAGTAGACCTAAAATGAAAAGTGATTAAGTTCTAAAAGAACGGATAAGAAATATAAGATTAATTTAAACAAACATATTTCAGACTACTGATGCTTATGTCATAAGCATAACTTCACCATCAAAACAATTTTGGTGGTATTTAAATTAAAATCTTTTTCATTTGTTAAATTTAGTAATAACCAGGAATGGAAAGTTGAATGAGTAAAAAAAAATTATCTTTGTTGGTTTACGAAAAAGGATTATTAAAGTAAATAGAGGAAACTTTATTATACATTAGCAATAACTATCTAGTATAATGTTTGTGCTAGGATATTTTTATATGTTATTGATATGATGGGCAAGAAATATACTTAACAGTCAGAGTTTAAAGAAAGTTTATGCAATGAAAACTGAAAGTTATTATTCACATGGGCCCGTCACATGCTAAGAAAGCCCAACTAATATATATATATATATATATATATATATATATATATAAAATAAAAATACAAAATTAAGAGGGACTTTACTTTGCCTTCTGATTTTCTAGTATTCTCAACAGCACCAGGTTCATAGCCGACAGGCAATATGATATTTCCATCATTCGGAATCAATACATCATAAGTACGAATAAGATCCACAGGCCCATAAGGATTTTCATTATTAAGAAATGTAGTATTATTTGGAGACTCAGTGTTAACAGTGGAAACCTGATTTTTTGGCATTGAAGTTGACGATATACTGTAGGCTGTAGATACTTAAATACAATTCACAAATTTATTTTATTGAAAAAGAAATACAAGACACTATATTTTAAAAATAAGTAGTAATTAGTACACAAAAGTTGATTTTATTTTTTTAAAAGTACCAAATGTAAACATTCAATCTTTAAAATATTGTTCAATCTCTATGTTGAGCCTTTACATGATGATCAAATACATCAAATCTTTGCACTCCATTACAGAATAAAATGTAATGGTCAATACCTGCAGTGGGATATGCAAATTTTCATGGTGAGTTATATATATTTCGAGAATCAGTTTCTCCTGAGAAACATGGAGAAAACTTGGGGAATAAACTGAGTCAACCTTCGTAGTGATCTGTCTTATGATCCATAGTTGACACAGCAACGAACTCTATAGAAAGGTTGTGTTACAACAGGGGTGCGAATCTATTGATTCGTTGGGAACATAGTAGAGAGAATAAGAATACGTTCTTTTTGGTTTATTTTGGAGAACATTGACAATGCTATTTCCAGAAAGTAAAAAAAGTCGTACACAGTAAATATAAATACACTTAAGAATTTTTAGCATCTTGTTTAATCTCGAATTTGGACCCGGAAACATACATCATATGCTAGTTAATCTTAAACTAAACTAGGAAATTTTTTAAAACAAAAGCTCTATGTAACATAAATATGTATGGGGAAATAAAGGCGTTAAGATACTTAATGTTCCAGTGTCACGTAAATATCCCTGAATTACTTTAAAGTAAAACTAGAATACAAGTTATTATCGATACTACTAATCCATATTAAATCAGAACTGATAAGATAGAAAAATAATCACATCACCGACTAACTGTATATAGATAAATTGTGTGTGTGCTATGTGTATTACATACACAAAGATTTTTTTAATTTGTTAATATTAGGTGATAAGACAAAGAACAGATAGTTCTATGTTAAACATTTTTGGCAAATTTAAACGACACTCATGATAATACAATTTTATATCAGGAAATATAACAGATGTGAGAAAAGTCGGATGGAAATTTAAGTATTTGGTCAACAAATTTACAACAAATTCTGAAACTTCATAATTGACTAGCCTGATTTAAATGTACCCAAGCTTTAAAATGAAATGCTGTAATTTCCGTAACCAAATGAGCTCAGTACTAATGCCAGTGTTTTAATTGGCTAATATAAATTGCCCAAATATTACGTATTGCGATAGGACTACACGAAATTCTACCGACTGACCAAATTCAGTTATCCTAGTTCGACCCCAATACTGTTCCCCAACTCCAATAAATCAGAACACAGCCGTTAAATGAGAATTGTTTATGGGGTCAGCAGCAGAACAAAAATGATTTACAGACAAGGCATATTTATACAGTTAAGATGGCTATGAACAGTAACCAATGGAAAGGAAGGACACGTAAAGGTTATAATTAGGACAACTCAAAATTGACCAATAGGAAAACGACACGGAGTCATAGTTAGGACAACTGTAATTAATGACCAATAGAAAATAACATGCGAAATATGTGAAGAGTCTGAAAACATACGACTTTACTTTCGAGATAATTTTGGGATATTCCTGTGAATATCCTAACATTGGCTAAATAAGATATGATAAGAAAGTTAAACCTATCTTTCGGGTGAATTGAAACCTGGAACAGGAAATAAGAATTTGTTGATAAAAAAGATTTAAAAAAATCAATTTAACAGTATATTAAGTATCCGAATATTTTTATTTAAACCCTATGGGTGAGTGGGTTACTCGGAGGGTTTACTAGAATAGAATAAACAATATGTGAAATGTTAGCTCCACTTAGTTGGTAAATATGTAGTGGCGGCTAGAGAAATAAATCTTGCTATCATTTACCAATCATAAACCACATTGGTCATAGTACTGGTTCAAGCTATCATAATATTGAAACGAAAATGTAGTAAATAAAACTCAACTCGATAAACAAGTACATATTTGTGTACTCGACTTTGATCTGCACATTTTTGAAAGCTGAAGATAGTATCCGTTCACCAAAACCAGTAGATAGAACGAAAGCCAAGATTATGACACAATGGCTGAAAGTTAAACATCCTAGCTACTTAGCTACTACTCTGTATTATGTAAAGAGTAGATATTAAATATAAATTGTTATTAATTCTTAACAAAAAGAAAAGTATTTATGTAGCTCACTCGGTATAGGAATACGTGATTTCGTACTACTTCCATCTTGGACAGATCTAATATTAACGAAAAATATATGAATAATGAACACTTCATGTTGATTTATTAATGATTATAATAAAGAAAAATAGCATGACTATCTAAGCCGTCACATTAACAACAGAACAAAAATCGATCAGATAAAAAGGATATGGAAACATGAACAAGTTCTGTCTATGAGTAAAGGGGGTAAGCCGATTTCCATAAAATCCAGATGGAGGTATACACTAAAGTACGAGTTCAGTAACTTGATCTAGCAAAGAGGGAAACTATGATTGTTCAAACTTTAAAGAGGATATATGAACGATGATTTACATGGTGAGAACGTATAATTTAGACTTAAGAAGAACCATTTCGTTCATTTTCGACCACAACGCCCGCTGAGAAAATCTACTTTCAAACCTACCATCAAAAAAACAGTCAACCACAACTGAAATTTAAGGATCCAATTTTATTACATTTGCCTTGAATAGCTATTTGACTAAGGTTATCCGTAACATTTTCAATATTTACTGTGACCGTATATAGCACTTCTAGTCATTTTCCCGTATATTTAGTGTATGTCTGCTGGATATTAGTATGATTCTTATCAAAAATTTCATTCTCAGGTGTGTTTAGAAAGCGTTTCCTTTGTGCGACATTGCAACCTGCTCTATAAGAGCAAATAAACCTGAAAATGTAGAATTACTTGACCCAAAATAGAAGTTTATCTCTGATACATTCATGAATGATAGGGTGTTGGTGATAGTGTGAAGCTTATCGTCAAAATGATTTTCTTTTTCAAAGATTTAACAGGTCTATATTCCAGAATTTTCACTGCAGTATCCTCTTTAAATTCAATTTTCGCTCCCGAATGCCCAGGGAAGGCTGAGAGTAGGGAGAGCCAGTTCTCCCTTTGAAATGCTTTCACATAACCGTGTACATACAACCACTGCCAGGGAAATCCTATTCACTGTCTTCAGGCGGCGGGGGTGTTGTTTACGAAATTGAGAGGACGAAACGCGAATGTTCGGTGCTTTAGCCGGATTGGTAGATACGGAGGATCTACCTACAGGAGTCGGAAAACCACGATTGCAAACCAATGGTGCACATGGACTTCAGAATCCTGAGGGAACAAATTGTTGGCCACTGGCTACCATGTGACTGCGTCTCCTTACGTTGCTCCACTGCCTTGTGGATCAGATCTTTAGGTCAGAGGCTCCAGGTGTGGTCCACTAAGAAGACCACCTGCTTCGGTTTGGGTACCCGGGTAGTATCCCGGCCCTCACACAAATCGAATGATTTATGTGGCGCATATCTGTTTGGTGCTTCCTTTTACCTATGTTTATGTGTCTAAATAATAATTATTGTTTAGTATTTGTTCGGATACTTTACCCCAATCAACTAGTTCCCGAATTAGGACAAGGTTGAACAGGAATATAATTATATTCTAAATAAAAAAGTTGAACGGATGTAACAACCACAGTAAGAAAAAAGTTAGCATATCTATAATTTTACATGGGAAGATTTTAGAGTCTTCTCCAATTATCCGCTAGCGTTGATCGGCTAATAAACGGCTAATCAGCGTATGACAACACAATCGTGCACGGAACATGCTATAATCTAATATATCCCACTAACAATGTAGTTTGGTTTCATGTTTCTACAATGAACAGGTACGGATAGCTATTCAATTGAATATTTGTCGGAGTGGGAGTATCTGAAGCATATTTTTCTAACCCTTTAGGATAAATAATAAATTAGGTTCATCTTTCTCTTTAGTTAAATCGAACTTCGAAAATTCAAGTATTGATCATTACACATTGGTTTTTTGTATATGGATGATCTTTGTAATAAATTATCTGGCCCTCTTTATAACAGAACACCAAGGGAATGGAATTCCGAATTTACTACCGCTTCCAGTGTAAATTTCAGCGAGTGATGACAATTATGGGATTTATCCAGGATGACATTAAAGTTAATATTTTCGCCATAGATAATAAACGTGTCATCTATATGAACGCTCTCAATTATTGACTGAAGTACGTTATTCTTAAGGTTTCATAAAAAATTTATGACACGATATCAATTCAAATTCTCAAAATCACACATCCTTTTACTTTACTATAGATTACTACTTTTAATGAATAAATTAGCTGCATATACGACTGTGCAGCTTTAATAAATGAAATCGTCGAAAATAATATCTCCACTGAAATACCTTTATTCTTCTTCAATAACACAATGGGTGTTTTCTTTGTATTATACTTCATTATTAATAAGCGTATATTTATGATTTATCGATTCTCATTAGGGATGAGTTGTTCTGAATAAGGCTTACCAGAAATAGAATCGAAACACATTCTTAAGTAATTAGTAAGTAATAATATGAACAGTAATAATAAAAACAAAGTAAACTATACCTTTCGAACTTATTCGTACCGGTACATGAATTAATTGTTTGTGCGCTATTACTGCTTGATAATTTTGATCGTTCATTGGCTGATTTAGAAAAGTCATCATTATTATTATATGAATCAGAATTAAATGATTGAGATTTTGAAGTTTGTTTACCTTTTAGGAGTTGTGATACTTTTGTTTTATTATTAACTGAATTATTATTATTATTTGTAGGCTTATTATTCGAAGTTAATCTATTTTGTCGAGCTGTGTTTCGATTATCATTGAGAGAGAGAAAATACAACATTATAATATAATTATTTAAATATATTCATGGTTAAAAAAATAAGATGACGCAGTAATTGCTAAACATTACAGAGTGAATAAAATATTACTAGGATTATGTAAACTGATATTGGAAGATTTCTTGTGAAAGACCAGTCTTCCTCTTCTTACTAAGTGAATACGTCAGAAATGAATGTAGTGTAACTACTGGTCATGTTTCGCTAATTTGCCAATATCTCAGATAATTTATGAAGTTGGTGATATAATGGGGCAGATAGTGCTGAAGTATACCTTTCTAGACTTTCATATGAAAGGTTATTATTTATATTTTTATCATATCATTAGCGGATTCTTTAATTGCTGTATTTTTACACCCTCAAATTTTCAACCTTTTGTTTGGTTCATTATTCGTTGTCATGCATTTTATCATTTCAGATTTACCATCAGTTGCCTTTCCTCCCTATAACTCGGATTTAGTATAACCTATGTCTAGGTTATATATGCATTGTAATTATTTTTATAGTCTTGCTTCTTGATTAGATATTTCAGGTATATTATTGTATGAGTTCTGAGTCATATTTGCGTTGAGTACAATAAAGAACTGATCGGAATTCAATCTTCGTTTTTCGATTAGCCACAGGGGTTAGAAGTAGGTCGAGGGTCGATAAGCGTTAAGATCTTGATAGTTGTTGTTGTTCATTTATCAGCGTGTCACTCTGGTACTTAGGTTACCGGTCTCACTGCTAATATAAATGAACTAATCGACAACCTGATTGGACGGACCAAGATCATACAACTGCGTTCCTATCATTACTGCCCACATGAGTGCCAACACAACCTAAAGCATCTATTTTTTTCGATATAACAGTTAGCATTCTGATCTTAATTTACTAATAAGTAGTCACTTTGATGTGATGAAGATTTGTAGTTTGAGAAAATAATTTTAGTGAGACAGTATTAATTAAGCTGGCCGATTTAGTCGTGAAGCTTTCGACTGTCTTTCTACACAACATCGTCAGCACAAACTACTGGAATTTCTAATTTATTTGGAGAGATTTTAGAAAATAAATTTAAATCGAATGGGTGAATTCACGCAATATATCTTATGTATCAGTGGTGAAAGTAAGGCGAGATCGGCTAATAAGCGAAGATACATATATCCCGCTGTACTAAACGTAAAAGACTATTTTTATAAGTAATTGTGATTTCTACTCAAATTTCACTGTATTGACGGCCCATAACTAGTATCAATAAAATACTGCCTAGGTTCTCAATCGTTGCTCTGAATTTGATTATCTGAGTTCACATGATCTACTATCTAATGGTTAAGTTGAACTGATCCTACTGATTATATCATCTTGTATTACACTGGTAATTCATCCACTTAGAAACCATAGACTTTATTGTGAATTGTATCAAAAGTAACACAAAACGAGAACATTAAATTAGTAGTTGATCTCATTACTTGTAATCAGAATTAGTTAAGGATTTGGAATTCACTCACACTGTAGGTTTTGCTGAGTTGATACAGATACAGACATTTTACTTGGGCTATTCTTTACTAATTTGTTGTCACTGGGTTTTATTTTATGAGCAATAGTGCCATTATTTTGATTTTTCGAAGCTGGATTATTCGAAACTTGTTTGTCTTTCAAATTAGTTGATTCGAAGTTTTCTGAAATAGATTCGGAAATGAGAACGTTTCATTTTGCATATTGTCGACAACATAACAATATTCTCAATGATATATGTATATATAAAAGTATGGTTTCTCTAATAAGGATAAGTGTTTGTTGTTTGTTAAGCATGGTAAAAAACGTCATGCTTTTTTTGATCAGTATGCGATAGTAAGTTAAAGTATCTCTATTACTTTGCCAAACATTACTAATACCTAAAAAAAATCTCCGAACTACCCATTATCAGGAGACAAAGATATTTAATAAGCTAAAGAAACAGATATAGATAGTGTCAACTTGGTTCACGTCACCTAGCAAGTGAGTTCATAGACAAGTACGGAAGATGCGAATACAACTACGTATATTGGGACCTACCTAGCTGTTGGGTTGATCATTATAGTGGATAAAGTTTAAATTAGAAACAGAGGAATAATCAAGTTCTATTTTCTAAGTTGTTTGTTTAACTGACAAATAGTAATTAATCGTTAGATGATGAGAAAAACTAATCATCCCAACAAAAGCAAGCAAATATTTTAACATTAGTTTGGACTTTTCTGAGAAGCAAAAGTAAGTATGATATATAACACAGGACACCGTTTTAGGAACCAAAACCAGAAGCCCCCCCCTCTCTTGTTATGAGTGGCTAGTCTATTTTTAAAATGAACAGATGACTTAAAATGAATGACAACAAACATGTAGAACTTTTAGAGTACTTCAACATAAAATATGCAGTCAGGTTCATATCTCTGACTCAGTGTGAACACTTCAAATAAAATGGACCACTTGATTTTAATATCAAAGAATGAACACTACAAAGCAGTTGATCATATCCTATAGAACTTTATATGATACTATGCTACCTTAAAATTTGACCAAACTTTACGTTAGAAATTTAGTTAGATAATATTATCGTTAAAACCTTCAACGTCTACTTAGTTTCATACAGTATGACTTCAGTACGAAATTGGCAAACAACAGAGGGTGTGGATTGAGTTATCGCAGTAAAAAATGTCATCAAATGCATATATCAGGAGACTTAAAATATCTAGTGATACATAATGGCTAATTGTGTTCATAACTTACAAGTCTACTATGCGGAATTTCTTAAACTGTAATTTATAAACTAAACTACCTGAGTTGCAATTACTGGCCTATGAGCAAAAGAAGGAACGATAAAACCTAATTTTATTGCATAAAGAATCTGTTTACCTGTTTGAATGCCGATATTTTCAGGAAACGAAGTTTGAACAGCAAATGAATTCTTAGGATATACAACATACTACAAATGAATAAAAATTAATAGATTTCAATAGATACTGAGTACGATCATGAAAATGAGGGAGAATACAATCAAATGTAAGTAATAACACTGGAGAATATCTTTAAATTATATAAAGATCTGTTAACAACTACTGTAATATAAACATCGTATTCAAAATTTGACCACTAGGACTAAGTAAATGGATTAGCGAAAAAAAAACCACTACAAATCTATATCAACTTGTCACACTTCTGGATATAAACTGTGAGCAATAAATAACAAAGAAAACAAGATTTTTAAAAACGGACTAAATATAATAGTCAATAGTCAATCGTCTCTTATTTGAAGAATTTTGTTTTAGTCTTCATAGACCGACTTAATATAGGATGTTAGATTGGGCTTAATAAAAGACTAGAATAAGTGACGTGATAAACATACTCAGTGGTATCAGTTCATATTACCCCCAAATGCCCTGGTACGGCCGAGAGTGGGGAGAGTAGGCTCTCCCTCTCCAAATGCTCTCATATGGCCATGCGAATATACAGCCTCTGACAGGGAAGTCCTACTCACTGCCTTCTCGTGGCATTAGGGTTTTTTACGAAAGTGAGAGGACGAAAAGCGAATGTCCGGCGCTTTAACCGGGTTGGTGGACACGGAAAGTTCACCTAGGGGAGTTGGAAAACCCTGATTCAAAACCAATGGTGCACATGGGCTCCAGTATCGTGAAGGAACGAATGGCGTATGAATCAATCGTTGATCACCGGCTACCACGGGACTGCATCTCCTTATGATGCTCCACTGCCTTGTGGATCAGACCTTTAGGTCAAAGGCTCGGGGTGTGGCCCCCTAAGAAAACCACCTGCTTCGGTTTGGGCACCCGGGCAGTATCACAGCCCACACACAAATAAATGAAATGATGAATTCTATTGACGATACTATTCTCGCTCATATTAGAAGCAAGACAATTTACACTATTATTATTACTATTACCATTATTATTATTATTATTTACTACGTCGCTTTTTCACTCCCTTTATTCCCAAATTGCGTATCCTCCCTTTCCAACTTATGCAGTAGCTCGCCTATGGTGGAAACTCTGTCCTATCTAAACGATCTCCAGTCACTGTCTGGTTGAAAGTGAATGTTTCCACCGATTACGAATACTGAAGCAGTCTTTCTGAAACCACGTACGCCGTTCAAGCTGGCTTCCTTCAACGTTCGCACACTAATGCAGATCGGACAACAGATGGGGCTGGCTATGTCTTTAGAAAGTCTTAATGTTGATGTTTGCTGTCTATCCGAGACCCGTATTCAAGACTCTAGTGAAGTACTACAAATTCGTTCTCCATCTGTCGCTTCGAAAAGCTTGTTTCACGTGAGCTTATCCGGGGACTCTGTGGCATCTTCGTCTGGTCTTGCAGGCGTTGGTGTTGCACTAAGCGCTAGGGCTGAGGCAGCACTAATCGATTGGATCCCCTGTATACGAACACCTCAGGCAGAGTGAGGGCATACAACCACCTTTCTCCCTTGTTCCATTCGAGCAGTGGGGTTAGGCAGGGTTGCCCGATCTCACCATTCCTCTTCAACTTTTCCATCGACGACATCCTGGAAACAGCTCTGATGGATGTAAGTAATGGCGGTGTGGATATGTTGCCTGGAGAACGACTTCTCGACCTCGAGTATGCGGATGATATTGTCTTACTGTGCGATAATGCCCAAGGCATGCAATCCGCACTTAATCAGTTGGCAATCAGTGTCCGCAGGTACGGCATGTGCTTTACACCCTCCAAGTGCAAAGTACTCCTACAAGACTGGCAGGATTCTCATCCTGTACTCACCCTAGATGGTGAGCAGATTGAAGTAGTTGAGAAGTTCGTGTATCTAGGTAGCTATATAAGTGCTGGTGGTGGTGTGAGTGATGAGATTGATGCACGTATAAGGAAAGCCAGAGCGGCTTATGCCAATCTGGGCCATCTTTGGCGCCTTCGTGATGTTAGTCTGGCTGTAAAAGGTCGGATCTACAACGCGTCGGTGAGAGCAGTTTTGCTCTATGCTTGTGAAACCTGGCCTCTCCGAGTTGAGGATGTTGGACGTCTCTCTGTGTTCGATCATCGTTGTCTCTGAAGGATTGCTGACATTCAGTGGCAACACCATGTTAGTAATGCAGAGGTTCGGCATCGTGTGTTCGGGCGCAGAGACGATAATTCAATTGGTGTCACCATCTTGAAACACCGACTTCGGTGGCTTGGACATGTTTTACGAATGTCGTCCCAGAGACTTCCACGTCGTGCATTATTTGCCGACTCTGGGACTGGTTGGAAAAAGCGGAGAGGAGGTCAGTGTATGACATGGTGTCGTGGCATGAAAGAGAGCTGCAAAGGGCTAGCTTCTGTTGGTCCTTCACGACTCCCTGGCTGGGGTCCGAGAGATGGTGCAACACAGTGGCTAGAGACGTTATCAGATATGGCTCAGAATAGAAGCCAGTGGCGATCCTGCTGCAACCTTCTTTTACTTTCTACATAAAGAGTGGCTCTAACTTTCTTAACTGAAAGAGTCTTCTGGTTGTACATTTCAGTCCGCCTTATCTTTTCATTCCTTCTCTTCCTACTTTCATTATTTTGTGTGGCGCATATGTATCTGGTGCCCTTTTGTACCAATATATATGTGTTTAAATAAATAAATAAATATAAATAATGTTGAGGTGGAAATAATCATAGGATAGTGAACTTTATTAACATAATTGCATGTAGTAAGTGAAATTCAGCTTCATAATTATCAATATTATTCAAATCAACTAGTAAAAAGTAATGATACTAGTAATGAACTATATCCAATAGTTTCTTTTGATGAAACACAGAGAATAAAAATATCATTTATATAAACACATACTTATAGAAATCCTATTTATCAAAAAAATTGATAATAATCACCCTAATATATTGACTTACGTCTGACGCATTACAACCTGATGAAGATAGGAAAGCATACAATGGATTAATTTGACTCTGTTTTTCAACAACGGATGCAACAGACCAATATGGGGCAAGTAATTCAGACTGTATGACGGATTGTTGACTTAATGAATCCCTGTTTCGTTTTAATTCAGAATGACATGGATGTTTTTGAATTTTAGACAGCTTTGCTTCTTCTTGAGCGCGAACAAGTGACTCATATAAGTATTGTGTACGTTGAAATTCTTCCATCTGAAGAGAAACAAAAGTATGTGGTAGAATTAACGATTTCTGGAATCAGAAGTCGGTTAGACTAGTCCCATTATTTCGTACATGCTAATACGGTTGACGGGAATTTTGAAAACAGGCAATGAACAAACTAGTTACGTTTATTTTTAGTGTTGGGTATTCTACTGATAAGTTTAATTGTTTGAGATAATTTCAAATACTACTTACGTCAAATTTTCTTTGGGTAATAACGTTATGATGTCCCGTTTGATTGGTAAGTAAGCGAAGATAGATATCTGATTGCGCTAAATGTGTGAGACAAAACAATCTCGTCAACTTCCCATTGTTGATTTCTCTGGTGATACACTCGAGATCTTTATTTCGATTAAACTGTAGTTGACTCCTTGTACTTGGAGTGAATACATTATCTCTCTAAACTTCTCCTCAATTCTTGGTCAGATATAGTGTATGTGACCTCGTATAGTAATTTATTACTTTGGGTCCTCATCGACGTAGAGTCTGCCACAGATGTGCGTTAGCCCAAGTTGTTATACAAATTAGCATAATATGAAACCAACAAGGTATGTAGCAAAATAGATCGGAACAATATAGCAGTGACGACAATAAAAGACGACTAGGTAGAAATGTGTATATGAAGGAATTCAAAACTGATTTTTATTTATTTATTTATTTAATCACACATATATTGGTACAAAAGGCACCGGATATATATGTGCCACACTTCAAAACTGATAGACAAAGAGTGAACGTATCTGAGACATCGTGAACAATTACGAGCCAGGTCACAAAAAGTCCCCGACCACTGATCGAAGATATCACGGTTACTGCAAAAACACTAACTAGGGAGTCCGAATCTACCAACATGACTGAGACCAAATCAATGACATCATTGACTTATTCCACAGATTGGTTAGGCCTCCTCAAACTTTCCTCTGATCTACTCCTATACCAACTGAAATCCCCCACTGAGGTCAATTAGCCAGTTTATTGTCAGAGTATTATCGTATTTCACTAAAATGAGAAATCGTTTATTTTGCCATTATAACAAACCATTCCAACCCATTTTAGCTTAGCAGCAAAACATTTCACTTGTAGAGATAAACAGGTACCTGGTGTCGCAAATAACAGCATTGAAAGTACTTCCAGTTTGTATGGCGGTATCCGCCAACATGTCCCACCTTACCTATTGACAATAAACGGTTAAGACAGATAGAAGTAAAATACACTCAACATTTATTTAACTTAACAGATCCAAACACTTGTATTTGTCTGTCGATTAGAAACCTGTAGCTAAGTAGTGGATTTTAAACCAGTCTGACTAAATATTTCCGACTAGTAAGAAAAAATTAACATTGCCAATAGGTGGAATTTTATAGTGATTATTATTCTTCTAACAGTAACGTTGAAATAACCAATTCAAGTGATAAACCTCATATCTGTAACCATAAACGTATCTAAAAAATAATTTCAATGGTGTATTAACATCCAGGAAATCAACACGTAGAAAATGCAAGTAGGAGTACGTGAAAGATAAAATCCGTGTGAACTTAAGTAAAATGCATTTGAATAACATCGGATGATAAAAATATTTAATATTGAAACCAATGCTCTTACATCTTTTGCTATCTTTCGAGCATTTTCAACCTCGGCCATTTGTTGTAAACGAAGACGTTCACGTGAGATACGCTCTTCTTCCATTTTCTCTTCCATGAGGAGTCTTGCTTTTTCTTCTTCTTTAAGACGACGTTTTTCTTCAATCTGTTTCAAATTTATCAACTAAAACACAAACAATAAACGAATGATGAAATTAATAACAAGTATTTCTAAAGATTTTCCCAAAATGTTTGATATTGATAGCCTAATATTATATTGGTGTTGGTGAACAAAGGAAATGAGGCATATCATAGAACTATGTAATTTACTTCAGTTAAAGGCAATATTTTAGTAGAACGAAAACAATCTGTAGTAACTATGAAAATTAATCACAGTGATTATTTTGACAGAAATTTTGATTCCAAATGGAAAGTTTTCGAACAAAACGATCAATATGAGCTGGTCATACCTTCAGTTTCCAACTACCTTAGTACATACATATGATTAACCTTGGAAATTATTAACGGACGAGTTTGTGAAGATAATAAAACTGATTAAAACAATCAACCTTTTATCACAAAAAACATGCGAGATTATTCTACAAGTGTATGTACTGATGGATGAATGATCCCTCAGAAAAAATAAATACAAAACAATAACTATCATAAAAATACCCCACGAATCCACTTTTAATACTAATGCCCTTGTCTGATGAGTATAAACCAATAATATTAATTGTCAAATAATGTGTCACACGATGTAAAACTTCAGGTTCAACAATATTCAAAACACCCTCCAATAACAATATATTAACATTTTTCTAGTTAATAGAAACCAAAAAAGTTCAGACTAAACACTTTGTTTTATCTGAAACTTGTCCTCATTGAAACAAATATTAAATAATATTTATGACATAATAATAAACCTTTTGATTTAATAACTTTGAAGATAAATCTTTGAAGCCTAAGACAGTGCTTTCTAGGGCACAGGTAAATCCAGATAATTAATTTAAAATAATAGGATTTATGTTTAATATTTTATTTGTTGTCTAACACATCATTCGGATTAAATTTATGATAGTATCTGGACTCCACTCATGTGTACATATCACAAATGTACTATGATATACATTTTTCCTATGCGAAATGATGGTGACTAAGTGATCCAGTGTACTCGTCATTACCTCCTTAATCCACTATAATTTATTATTCACAAGAACTCTTCATAGTGATGTAGTGACCTGCTTTCATGACGAGAACGCGATTGGTATAATGGAAACAATTATTATTATAACCACTTGTAACAGTGATTGTTTTACTCTAATTGTTTGTTTAACTGTACTAAAGACTTTTCCTTCCGTTGCCCGTGACCTTGCACGAACTCGCTTACGCTCGGCAGTTCCGCGAGTAAACTTTGGCACGTCTCGGTATTCTTTCGATACCACGAGATCGCCAACAAATATATCTTATTACAACCATTAACAGCCTTCTGGTTTTCGGCCTACCGAGGGATCCACGTCGATACCTGGCACGTAATCTTCCTGTAGTAGTGGTCATAGTCAATCGCGACTCCACGCCATCTACAGTGACTTATCAAATAGCAGGTGCAAACTGACCGTAAATTTGTTTATGATGTACCACAATTATTCATTTGCTTATCATATTGAGTTTCATAAACAACTAAAATGAGTTGTGCTTAAAATAAATAAAACCGTAGACAGCGAATGAATTTGTAACTAGATTATGGAATGATAATCTGTTGGTAGACTGTTACTAATTAACATCCAGATAACCAAGCAAACATCATGCAAAAAACTGATAGTCTTGAAATAGAAACATCACTTATAAGCTTTAAAGGTAAAGGCATAGAGTTTCAAAGATAATCTTTAGGATCATCTAAGCCGGAAGTAAACTCAACACTCATAAAAGAGATAAAACAAACACATAGAAGTAATGGACTGTTGAATTAACTATCGCTAAATACATGGCAGGAAGGATTTCTGGTACATTTACATTCAATCAGTCAAAAACAAGACCATTAACCATAAAAAAATTATTTGGAAACTTTGTATTCACTTACTATTGTCCGACAATCAGCTCCTGATTTGGATGATATAAGTAAGATACCCCAGAAAACCTTACTTCCATACTTAGTGTTTGAAATCTGTTATTAATGAATTGTATTATATTCCGACTTTTAAGCTTTCCCTAACAATAGTGAGTGTATTCCCAAAAACGTCTTGTAATTATTAATTTATTACTTTATTTTACCAGTGCAACGCTTCCCATTTTACCTTATTTTTCAACGATTCCCAAAAGCTTGTTAACCCAGTAGTTTAGTCATAAGTTAGTAACCTATTTTGTTGTTTAAAAATGTAAATAGAAATATATCCTGTTTATAATGTTGGATACATCAGTGAGCTTTTACCTGTTTTGAATGACTTCTAGTCACCTAGCTATAGAAATAATTGGTAAGGAGAATAAGATAATCAAGCTGCAAGTACAATTATTTAGAAACTGTGCGACGAAAGTAGTAATTTTGAAGATTATTTTGTTTCAGTCATAACAGACTCAGAGGTTACGATTAACCGAAATCCACAACTTTGTTAACAAAACTCTCAGTCATAAATCCAAGCTGTTTGCCACATATTTTATGATGAACATTACTGATATCAAACATTTAAAATCTATATTAATAGTATCTGACGTCATGTTTGAGTAAATAAAGTTAGATGGTCACTGGAAACGAATGGTTAGTTGTTCAGACTACTTTTTGGCTTTCCAGAGGTTACCGAAGGCTTGTGCATTTTGTGAGTCCGACTAGATTCTGGTCGTATGCAGTGCTTTCTGACTCATGGTAATGTACTTGCAAGACACAAGTGGTAAAACCAAAATCAAAAAACGAATCGTTCATTGGAGAACAATAAGACGAAAAGAAGAACAAAATTAAAGATCCGAAGATTGTTAATCTTTGATCACCGATATCATCACAGTGATGCAATAGTACTGCTGCTAGATATGAAGCGTAACATAAATAAATATACAATCCTGTAAAATTTAGGAGTTAAATGGTCCTTTAGTGGTTGAAGCAATCTGTTTGCAACCAGTAAGTCATAGGCTTAAATCGTGCTTTAAATACTTCGGTCTAGCGGAGTAGTATTACAAACATTCATAAAAACACAATCAAAGTCGAGTGCACAGACCTGTATCATATTTTTTTCTTAACTTAATATTTTACCTTGGTTTAAGTAAGTTTTGAAGCCTTCCTTTTTTCATCAGTCTTCTAAAATATCTACAGAGAACTTACATTACAGTGACAATTATTACGAGCAAAAGGAAAGAGCTTAGTATATCTACTTTACAACTTACTCTAGTTTCGTGAGCAAGTCGCGCACGTTCAGCGGATTCCAAAGAATCTGTATACAGCTGTTGAGTAAAACCTCGAACACGATTAAAACCAACTTTCCAAGGTTGATTAAGATTATCTTTTTTTCCAGGGGATGGTTGGAAACTGTTGGTAACAGTTGAATCAGGTAAAAAGAAACCTGATGACATAAAATGACTAGCCGAAGGATGTGATGCCAATGCGCTGTTAAACTGGTTGCTATTTTAAACAAAATTTTAAGACATAAATACACGTGTGTTTGTGCAACATCGAAATGATAAAACAGAAAATTTTTTTAAAGCACAGCAAAATCATAACATGAATAGAGGATAACATTGTGAATATATTATTTTTCGGAAATACCTTGTATGTATTTGAGAAAGAGTTCATTCTTCCAATATTTAGCTAATACAAGCAAACATATTTTTAAAATGCTCACTTTGATGTACTTAATTCATGAAATGCAGTTGAGTTGTCGCAATGTCCCCGGTTACTTGAAGAAGATCCTGAATGAATTTTATTGAATCCGCACTCCTTTTGTAGTTCCTGAGGATTTTTGCCTCGCATAAGTTGCTGTTCTTTTAGTTGTTCATCTAATGCAGCCTTCCACTGTCGACGATTCTCTTCCTAAAACACAAGTTAACTTCTAAGATAAAATATGAAAACATATCATAAGATTGGAAACTATTTTATTTGCTTTTGAAACCCCTTAGACGGCTCCACTAATTACATCAAACTAATGCTCTTTTAAATACTTTTTAAATATATTTTTAACCCTGAGCTGAAATCGAATGAGTCTTTTCGTTGTGATTTTTCCTCACCCAGTAAGACGCAAACATACAACACTGCTAGAAAACATAATTAGAGTTTAGACATGTGCTTGGGAAAAATGACAGTTTCCAACCAACCCTCAAAAGTTATGGACAAAAATTTTACCTTTGTACCTACAATTAGTTTGACGACAGTTAGAGGGTCAGACAGTGTAACCTCCTACGTCCACCGTTGAGATTTGCAAGAAACAAACGGTTAGACGAGCGTATTAAAAACAGAGTGTTAGAATCCCAAAACCTGGTAATCTGTCTGTCTGTGTTAAAACTTGTCCATGTATGATGAAAAATGTGATGATATTAAGATCAGAAACGCAGAAAAACGTCAGAGTATAGGTACAGAGATGTGAAAATATGTGTAACAATCTATGAAGTTTGTGGACCACTGTAAAACTAGTGAAGTATACTTTTATGATCAATGGTAGTCGGGTGGTTAATTTGTGACTAACCCATCCGATCCCAATCAACAGGTTACAGGTTTGAATCGTAAGTCATCTACTTCGAGTTTGGCGTATCGATATTATTCCGCTTCAAGACATGAATGTCTCAAAGTAGGTGAATCTGCACTCAATAGCTGAGTCACAAGTGTGGTTTGTGAGACGGCATAAATTGGTGTTTCATAACATTAAGTTCAAAGGTAGACCAGTAAGCTACTAATAAACATACATGAAATGAAAGTTACCTCCTACGTATTTCTAAACCAGTGAAAAATAATACCTAGAGAGTGATAGCAAATAAAATACCTTTTTATACAGAGAGCTTTAAGTAATAGACGAAGAGAAAGGTTGCATACCTGTTTTGACAAGTGAGAATCTTGTCCGGAACCAAAAGCCATAGGAGTAAGAGCAGGGACATTACCCATTCGATTGTTGTTAATTGTGTTGGGACTAGAAAGTTTTTCTGTGGACTCGGGATTAGATTTGCCGATTGGGAAATCAACTTTAGTATCCGGAAGAATATTTGAAGCCTCTAGTTTACGAAAATCATGTGTATTCAAACAATCAGGTTGTTTATTCCATAAGTTGTAAGTAATTGAAGTTGACAAGTTAGCTATAATTAAAACAGTAGTAGGATTAATACTAATTGGATACATATTTGGGACCTTAATTATCGACAAACGATACTTACCTACATCTTCATTCCACTGATGTTTGTTTTTGTCTGAGGCTGACATGTCACATTGGTTTCGTTTGCTGTTTGGATCGGGCATCTTCGAATCTAAAGGAATTTTAGCAGCATTCTGGGAGATGCGAACCAAGCTCTTGAAATGAGAAGTAAAAAGTATTTACATACCTGCTGTGTTGTATCCTGTGACACTAGAAAATGGTGAAGGAATAAGCATAATCTTACCATCGGCCCCAAGCTTTGATTTTGCGTCTGGATATACTGAAGTGAGGACCTTTACCAATGATGATTCTGGAAGTTTATCACGGTTTAAGTCAATGACATCTTTTAAGACGGAATCTATAATGGCTTCATTGTCTGAGGGCTTTGACCTTAACCCTAACTAAGTACAAGGACTGCTTTAGTCAAAGTTCAGTCTTACTGATCCCAATGCGGTCCCATTTTCATGTGTTTCCTGTCTAATTCCATTTTGGCCTAACCATGACATTCAAACATATACATCACATACGTGCAAAATATCCATGAATCTCCTTCAGCTGTTTCTGAGATATGGTTGAAATGACGTTTGATGTCTTCGACTTCTTCATTTCTTGTACGAATATTCGGTGTTTAGTGCTGAAGACACTTTATTTGGGTTTATATAGAAATTCTCCCTTATTTTCACGGTTATATTTCATATGAGAGAACCTACGAAGTTAGCCAGAAACATGTCACATCAACCGACAGTTGTTACTGTCATGACAAAAAATAATTCAACGAACATGTCACTAAAGGCTTTATGGGAGGCGTTGGATACGATGAAGGTCAGTGGCGTAACGCAAATTCATCCACTTTTCAGGTATTCAATTTTTCTTGAAAGATAGTATGTCGACTACCAGTGTGGAGCCTTTGTGTCAAGAAAAACATTCTTTGTAAATTTAATGCTTCCTTGAATTAACCGATCGAAATACGCATCCCATTTCACTAACTTCATTAAGTCCATATTCAAAATCAGATTCAGTTTCAGTTTGGAAAGGAAAGGGAGCTAGGTGGCCTGTGTTAGTCCTGGCAATTGTGGTCTCTCAGTCGGTCCAACTTTCTTTTGATGGATTCAACAGATTGAGCTTCAAACACGTGTTGAGGTAATGAATTCCACTCGTTGATGATTCTATGGGAAAGTCAACAGTCAGCTAACAAGTAATTTGTTCTGGGCTTGTGAACTTTTTTCGAGTGTCCTTGCAACTACTCGCTTTCAAAAGACAACAAACATGAGAACATATCAGATGCAAATTTATCGCTAAGTAATTTGAAAACTGTAATCAAGCATCTACTGGTACTTCGATATGACAGTGGGTATAGGTTTACTTTAGCCAGTCGAGCATCATACGGGAGCTTCGCTATTCCGGAACTCCGCTACAATGATCTACATCACTAATGTGATGTCACCTACTTCTGAAGAACACTTTTAGACTGGAAATAGAACAATGTATTTCATATAAGTAACAGAGATAATTCGCATAAGAATGATTACTCCTGCAATGCTGAGCCATACCATCAGATGAGTTGAAATAATGTTCCCGCGTTCTATAAAGTTAACCTTCACTTCGTGTTAACTGCTGGATATAAGTCTACTAAGTAACTATATGCTCAACTTCGCAGGTCATGTGGTTAGGGTAAGTTGCCACTACACTGCTTTCCTACCAGAATCAACGTGACGTTGATTCAATACAAAATTGGATAGTGTTGTCGCGCACCGAATAATATAAATACTCCGGGTATTGATAAGCTGGATTACTTTCAGGAATTAAATGCTCGGCTTCAAAGGTCGTGTGTTGAGGGTCCGATGCTACTACATATTTATGTATATGTAAACATAAAATATATGCGCGGTTCTACAACAAATCATAATTAGTTACATTTGAGCCTATATTCAAGGTAAAAAGACAATGATAACAGTCAATCGCAAATCAGCTGGACGTAAAAATGATGGGTTTGAAATTACTGTCCATACATAACTCTTTTGTGCCAATAAGAGCACAGCCAGTAGGTAGATAATTTATCAAACCAATGTGACACGAGTAAAGGTGACGCACCCCGATTACTAAAGATTAATATGGTCATGAAACAAGAATTTCACAAGCACCTAAATATGATTGCCTTCTGTGAATCCTTGTTCACTAAAAATATCAACAACTGCAAATTTTCCATAGACGACTCGCAGCTGACGTGCGTCACCTACTCACTTGCTTACTTACGCCTGCCACACCTTGTGGAGGAGAATAGGCTGCTTACTAGCATTTTTCATCGAATTCTGCACTGGGAATTTGTTCCTAGCTGCCATTCATCATTTTAATGTCTGATTCCAATTCCTAACGCAATGTTTTCCTCGGCCTACCTCTTTTCTGTTACCCTTTGGGATTCCAAGCTATGGCTTGCCTCGTGATGCAGTTTGATGATTTCCGCAATCTATATCCTATCTATCCCCGACGTCTTTTCTTAAGTTCTTCTTCAGATAGCAGCTAGTTTGATCTCTCCCATAGCAAACGATTGCTGATGGTATCCGGCCAACGGACATTTAGTATCTTACGTGGACAATTATTTAGAAATACTTCTACGTTTTTAATGATGGACGTGGTAGTTCTCCAAGTTTCAGCCCCGTATATTGGGACTGTTTTGACATTCGCATTGGAGATTCTGACTTTGATATTAATTGACAGTTGTTTTGAGTTCTATATGTTCTTCAACTGTATGAATGTTGTCCCTGCTTTGCCGATCATTATCTTTACGCCTGGTTCCGATCTTCCTTGTCCATCTATGATGCTGATCAGGTACATGAAACTTTCCACCTCTCCCAGAGCATCTTCATCAGGTGTGATTGAGTTGGTGATCTTCATGTCGAATTTGAGGATCTTGCTTTCCCTCTTGTGTATGTTGGGGCCTACTGATGCAGAGACTGCTGCTACACTATCTTCAACTGCAACTGTTCGTGTGCATGGGATAGAAGGGCCAGATCATCTGCGAAGTCCAAATCGTCTAGTTGTTTCCAACCTGTCCATTGTATTCCGTGCCTCCACTCAAATGTACGGGTCTTCATAATCCAATCAACCACCAGAAGAAATGGAAAGGGAAAGCATAAGTAGGCTTTTCTGACTCCGGTCTTCACTTGGAATGCATCTGTAAGTTGTCCTCTGTGCACCACTTTTCAGCGTAGTTCATCGTATGAACTCCAGTTGATGTTGATGATTTTCTCAGCTACTCACTCCAAAGTGTCGAAGAAGTTTCCATGATATTCTTCTATCCATACAGCCAAATGCTTTCTTGTAGTCAAGGAAGTTCATATGTAGTGACTAGTTCCATTCAATGGATTGTTCAACGATGATCTGTAGTGTCACAATTCGATCTGTGTACGAATGATCCTTACGGAATCCGACATGTTGATCTCGAAGCTGATCATCTACCGAATCTCTCATCCGGTTCAGCGACACTGTTGAATATGTTTCGTGTTACCGATAGTAGTGTGATACCTCCATAATTCACACATTTTCTCAGATCTCCTTCCTTCTGCATCTGAATGAGATATCTTTCATTTCAGTATGCTGAATCTTGTTTTTCTTCCCAAATCTACCTTAATAGAACGTGAGGCATGTTTGCAGTTGCTCATATATCTGGTACAGTGCTTCAGTTGGTATACTTTCAAGTCCTGCCGTTTTTCCGCCTTTGATTTGTCTGATGGCCATCTTGATTTCTTCGATAGTTGTTGGAGTGACACCTACAGGAGGGTCTGTTTGTTCTGCTTCGATATCCGGTGGATTCAATGGTCCCTCGAAGTGTTCTATCCATCTGTTCCTCTGTCCTTGCCTTCTTTGTCCTTGGTCTCTCTGGTTTATCATATTTACCTGTCATTTACCTCGTCGTGTCATATTGTTTTATCATATTTCCTCCTTTTTCAGCCTCTTCTGGTCTTTGCTAGGTCTTTCACGTATATCTGCTTGTCAGCTCTGATGCTCCACTTCACTCGCTTGTTTGCTTCTATGTATTCAGCTTGTGCCTTGACTTCTTCTATCCTTGTTCGACTGTTGCTAATCACTGCCTTCTTGTTCCTCCTTTCTTGAAACTTGTCCAGGGTTTCAATAGAGATCTGTTCCTCATGATGGTACTTCTTGTTGCTTAGCACCTGACACGTTGAAGTTAATGCTTATGTGATCCCTATCCAGTTGTACTCCGTCGTAGTTTTCTCTCCCAGTAGATGTTTGAAGGCTTGGAACCTGTTGTTGAGAGTTATATTAAATCTGTTGAGTTTGCCAGTATGTCGAGGGAAGACAATTCTGTTTCTCCAGTTGTCCAGTGCTTCATTAGCTTCGGTTTCATCTTGGCCACAACCGGGTGGTGATCTAAAGCTATGTTAGCACCTCTCCTGGTTCACACGTCTTCCACTGATCTGAATCTTCAAGTGACACAAATATGATCAGTCTGATTATCTGTAGTGTAATCCAGTGGAACCCATGTTGCCTTCTGCATGTGTTTGTGCGCCTCACTGACAGATCTGATACTGCGATTGGTCGATTCATTCCTTGCCTCTCCATCTGAGACGCAGCCAACGATATTTTATCTATCAAGACAAGTCACAGGAATGTTATATGGTACAACAATACGGATGACTGTGGATCCTCGTAAACGTATTTCACAGACCAATGGCAACCCCGTCTTCTTCCTGCAGTTAGTTTTGCTCAGCTATATGAAGAACCATACAAATGAATTTTCACCATATGTTACTCCCAAATAACTCCAACATATCTTATCTCTTTTCACTGGTCGAAACAATCCCTAACTAATTGCTGACAGACTATGCTTGATGAAAACTTTAGGCCTTTTTGAGGAAGCAAACCAGTACATTTATCAATCGCTAAGTGGAGAGGTCTCTAGACAAGAATATATAGACTTTCGAACATTGTTTATTGGAGAATCTCCGAAGAACTGGACAGGATTCTTCTAGAGCTGACTACGAAAGCATTTCCTTAAGTTTGTGGAACTGGTTACTCATTGGGAATGTGAGGATGTAATCTGGATTTCAGCGAAACTTTGAAATTTGTTCCAAGAAACGTATTGTAATTGTCAGATCCAAACCTAAATTCCAATAGATCGGGATGTGGCTGAATAACTAGGGAATATGTTTGTAGACTCGTGACCCGGTCTCGAAATCAGAACATAGTGTTCTGGGTAACAACGGTTCTAAATTTCATCATATATACAAATGTACAAATTTACCTAAACAAATATTACCACCCGGTTATTCAACCAACAATTGATACCAAAATATTCAATCTTAATTACAATGAATAGCAAAGTGGAAAGAAATATATGAATATTGCCGAAAACACCAAAAGGTGAGTGTTATTCTATCCTTTCTGGATAGATCAAGTAAGATTCCGTTTGAGCGGCTGTTTTATAACACAAAATGCTTCAATATCTGGGAAAGTGCTCCAAATTACAACCAAAAATGCACGATCCCAGTCAAAATCCAACCGCACAATCAAAGAGCGAGCAGTCAATATGGCAGCTGCCAGAATAATAGCAATTAAAATAAACTAAATACAGTTCAGTAAGGAACATAGAGACTCAATAAAAACGATAGTAAAGCCAAGAAAATCAAACGTCACAGTCTTAATTAGCATTAAAAAGGTTAACAGTATATACAAATAAAGAAAACGTAAGGAAGAAATCACAAATGTATGCATGGAGGGATTTTCACTTCCAAAATGGATCTAACAGTAATGAAGAACAGGTCTCCTTAAAAAAGGAGACCTCATCGATATACCAGAGAAAGGAAAATTTATTGAACGTTAGAACGATGTAGAGATTACATGATTCTGGTTTAAAGTTGACGTATTTTCGATGCTAGACCAATCGACCTGGTATATTACAGTTGAGTCGCCTTGATGTGACTTTCTAATCCATATGATCTCAAATTGAAGCCGCGTCATCATCTATCCTGATTCCTCCTGTAGTGGAGGTCAGGTTTGTTACTTTTTAAGAGCCATTGAAAGCTAGGTGCAATATTGCCAACAAAGTAACGTTCAATGTTAAGGCAAAAGAGATCCGTTTGAGTTTTTTCACTCCCGCATTGTCGATACATGTAGCTCTATTGAACTTCCCTATTTTTCATCAAATTTTTACCGCTCAACGCAGATCTTTCTACTACTACGTTCACCCCGAAGTATCGTCTTATCAAGAACCAGTATTATTGCGCAGTAAATGCGCCAAAACGCTGCAGTTATTTTCAGCCAAGGCCTTAACAGAATGTTGCTAAAATGAGTGAAAGTATCAGTAGACGTCCAATGTATTCATCAATAGACAAACTACCGTAACCTCCTGTCATACACTGATCAAGTTTCGACAATACAAGTCATAATAAACTAATCAAATGAATCAAACTCATCGCTACACAGCAAATTCTTTGACTATGAAAAAGTGGTCCTGCCACCAACGCACCTAAAATGCGTTCTTAACAAGTCTCTTGACAAACCCAAATACTATACACGTCACGCGTAACATCGGAGAGAAGGCGCGAATGGAGATCAGAAGCTTTAATCAGAAATAAGTTTATGAAGACAAAGTTCAAGAGCGTTTGTGGAGTCACATGCAACCTTAGACTCTCAAAAATTTCTTGAACCATAATGAGTATAATAGCGGTATAGGTAAATATCCAATTAAAACCACTATGCATTATTCTGAGCTTTCTAGATATTCTTGCAAAGCTTCTATCTCATGCTGATTGAAAAAAGCGCTTCCTGGAGCCTCTGTGTCTGTGGAACCTTTGACAAGAGACAGCTCGGGACTTTCCCGACGGAAAGCAATAGACAGTGTGGATATAGAAAGCATATAAACCCTTCGACTCTGCCAATTATCTGAAATGACCATCTGCATTATACGGGACTCCTACTGCAGACCACTTAACAGTTTCATGCATAGATAGCGGATCAAAGACGTATTCGAAGTGAGGACTGGTGTCAGACAGGGATTTGTAATCACATATTTTGTTTTTATGATAGTTGTTGAAGGGATTATATAGGTTTCATCTCAGGAACAACACAGAAGATGATGAACACGTTAGGAAGTCTCGGGTGATATGGACTTTGAAGGTGACAGCTCTGCTATTGCATTCATGACAAAAGTTCAAGCAAAGATAAGCAGTGTAGTATTGCTTTCTACGAAAGAATGTTCCAGCGAATACAAGGGTAATAATGAGATCCTGAAATACAGAGAGCAGCAGCCACTCTAAGACGAAGCCGTGAATAGTGTGAAGGCCCTCACGTCCACAGGTACTACTGCTGATAAACATAGACGATCTTTTGCTATTGTCAAGACATGAACTGACATAACATGGACAACAACCCTACAAGTGGACAATATGTGGAGCTTAGAAAACAGCCACTCGAAGGAACAGTGAAATGTCACCGAGCCCTATAGAAAGCATGAGGTAGGCAGATTACTGAGCGCCGAACAGTTTTTTGAAAATCATGGTCAAGTATGACCATCACACACTAATAAACTGGCCAAATATATGCAGCAGATGTCATATTTGTACTTATCCAACCTGCGTTGATTAATATGGGTTGTGACTAATCGACAATATCTAATCTAGCCAATAAGCAAAGAGGCCGATTGACTTGTGTGTCACCATAGAAAAAAAACAGATCAAGTGTGATTCCGACGCAACCTTGAAGATCACACCACTCCCGTTTAACTATAGTAAACTGTTATCACCTGGGCTGTATACCGAAGACCAATGTCACAATACACAACACCAACGAAACCAGCACGACCATCACGAAGAACATTGTTGTTGTTATAGACGATTTGACCGTGAAGTTTAAACTTACGGAACTATTTTTAATATATATTTTTTATGTATATTGATTGCATTTTCACTAAGAGTTTCGGTTTCACTATTTTTAGACTACCGTAGTTCTAAACTTTCATTTGAACCGTAATTTGGTGCTATAGCATCTTTTACTCACAAACCAGAGCCAGTTATTTGTGTACCCAGTACCCGGTTTTCACATCATTAATGTTAGTATTATTATTATTATTATTCACAAACATCTTATGGGTACATAAGTGTTGTGAAGAAACCACTTCGGGTTTCTTCAAAAATGAATAATACACAATTTTCAATAATGTTAGCATTACATTTGCCATGGAAGGAAGAGGAAAATAAAATATTAATAATAGAATAGTAATAATAAATCAGGTTCTGCGTAATTGGCAAGAATTTTGAATTGACTTTGAAGGAGGAAAGGAAGGAACTAAGGAAATAGAAATAAAGGAGAAGCGGAATACGTAAATATCCCAACGTAGAACAAGAATAAACAACTATGTATGTATGGCGAAACGAGTAACAAAGATAAAATAAAACATTGTTCCGTGTCAAAACTGTTACTGTAGAGTGTGAAGAAGTGATGCGATGGGCAGTGTTCAAAATCTGATACTGATACACAGTGTGCTGCACGTTATCTCTCCAAATGACCATTCTGAGCGATAACACTAGAACGAGCGAGAAAGTTTATTGAGTTACTGAATGAAATGCAAAAATATCCATTCATATATATATATATCACTCTAATCCTTGGGAAATTTATCCATTTCTTAGTCAATGAAATGCACTTGGCCTTTACGTCACTTCCGAGTGACATCGATTGACTTTGTCGTTAGGCTACTTCTGATTGACCTTCCGTATCAATAAGCAAATTGATAGTAGTGGGCAAACATAAGTTTCAAAAATTATCAAACTAGACCTGTGGGACCTTTATATACTCATCGTTATACAGTGAATCAGAAGACTTTGGGATGTTTATTGAATGACTTATTAGGCAAAACAGGAAACAAGTGGATGCCACTACCTGAGAAAAAGAAACATTTCATCGTTTAGTACTGTAAATGTAAAAAATGTAATGTAAATGTGTTAAGTCGGCTTCCAGCGAACTCCAACAGAGCTTCCAGAGGCTCAAAAAGAGCCCCAACCAATCAGAGTACGACAGAACATTCTGGAGTTCCAACGTGGCATGCTACCATTGGTCAGTAGCAATTTATGTCGTTAATCGGATTGGCTGAATTAGGATGTTGATTTAGCTTAAGCAAACATCTATAAATACCTACGATTTTCTGTACAAAGATGAACCTTGCAGTAAAGCGTTTCTCTGATACTCGTGTCTTCTCTCTGGTCCTCAAGTCACTGAGTAGTGCTAGCCTGGGGTTATCCGAATAGCTTAGGATCTGAATAAAGCCTCCAACTTACAAGACATATCACTGGCGACGGGGTTAGCTTATCAAGATGTCATTTACCTTTGAACAATTTGAAGCCTTGCTGGAGCGTCAAGAGAAACGATTTGAGCAGTTCCAGGTTCGTATCATAGAGACTTTAACGCAGAAATTGAACCTAAGTCAAACTGGTGCTACAGATGATGCTTCCAAATCTAATGTCGACCATATTATTAATTCTATCCATGAGTTTGATTTCGAAGGTTCGGCTGGTATCACTTTCGAAACCTGGTTCAAGAAATACGAAGATTTATTCAAGGTCGACCTCAGAAAACTTGATGACGCCGCCAAGGTCAGGATACTCTTAAGTAAACTTGGCACAGTTGAACATGAACGCTACAGTAATTTCATTCTTCCAAAGAACCCAAGAGATTTTACTTTTGATGAAACCATTGAGATTTTGTCATAAATCTTTGCTGAACAGCCGTCCTTATTCAATATTCGTTATCAATGTCTGAAGATAACAAAAGCAGCTGATGATGACTGGGTGAAGCATGCAGGTTTAGTAAATCGTGAGTGTGAACGCTTCAAATTATCAACTATGACATAAGATCAGTTTAAATGTCTCGTATTCGTGTGTAGCCTTCAATCTTCCGAAGATGCTGATATCAGAACCAGAATTTTGAGTAAAATTGAACAGTGTCCAAACTTAACACTACAAGAAGTTACTACCGAGTGCCAAAGGTTAGTGAACTTGAAGCATGATACCTCAATGGTAGAAAACGGTAACTGTTTCCATAATGTCAATGCAGTCAGGAGAAAATCCTTGCAGGGTTCCAGCACATGTAATTATCGTAATAACGGCGACAAACCATCATCTCCGTGCTGGGCATGTGGAGGCTGGCACTATAAGAGGTTTTGCCCGCATAAAGAACATTGTTGCAGTAAGTGTCATCGAAAGGGCCATATAGAAACCAGCTGCAGAAAAAGAAACTATAAACGACATTTTGCAAAACCTTACTTCAAGAAATACAGGTCTGGGGCATTAACGAAAGGAATATTGGTATCGCATAACAAAGCTCGAAGTTGCCGCCAGAGAAAGTACGTAACCTTGAATATTAATAAACACCGCATTCGACTTCAGCTTGATACTGCTTCTGATATTACTTTAATAAGTCCAGAAACTTGGAAGAAGATTGGGCGACTCACGGTGCATCAAACAACACAAATAGCACACAGTGCATCATGTGGAAAGTTAAACATTGTTGGAGAAATACCTTGTATTGTGTCTAAAGGTGCGGTAACAACCAAGGCAACAGTTTATCTTACAAAGAAGCTAGCACTCGATTTAATGGGGCTAGATCTTATAGAAACACTTGACCTAGCAGACCACTCTATTAACAGTATCCGCAAACGAATCACAACTTACAACACCTCAGAGTGGAGTCTGAAAAATGCCATGCTACAAAAACACCAAGACGTGTTTAAAGAAGGATTAGGCGAATGCACGAAGGCTAAAGCAGTGCTAACTCTAAAGCCTGCAGCTACTCCCATTTTTCGACCTAAAAGACCTGTGCCCTATGCTGCTCTTCCAATAGTCGAACAGGAATTACAACGACTTCAGCAAATGGGTGTTATCGAGCCTGTGAACTTCTCGAACTGGGCTGCACCGATAGTGGTGGTCAAGGAGTCGAATGGAAGTGTCGGTCTATGTGCAGACTACTCCACAGGATTAAATGAAGCTCTAGAGTCCCATCAGTATCCGTTGCCCTTACCAGAAGATCTTTTCGCTAAGCTGAACGGTGGCAGATATTTTGCGAAATTGGACTTATCAGACGCATATCTACAAATCCCGGTATCTGATGAAGGCAAAGATCTTTTAACGATCAACACACACAAAGGTCTGTTCCGGTATAACCGACTACCTTTTGGGGTGGAGACAGAGCCTTCTATTTTTCAGCAAATTATGGATACCATGTTACAAGGTATTCCAGGGGCAGCAGCTTACTTAGACGACATCATAATTATGGCGGTAGATAAAATGGACCTGCAGAAGAAACTGGACCAGGTACTAGAACGCATAGCCGATTATGGTTTTCGACTCCGAGTGGAAAAGTGTGACTTCTATATGCAGCAAGTACGGTACTTTGGGTTCATAATAGATAAAGACGGAAGACGACCAGATCCAGAGAACATTGAAGCAGTGAAAACAATGCCTACACCCAGTAACATTACCACCCTACGATCATTCTTGGGGTTGGTCAGCCATTATGGTACCTTCCTCCCCGATCTCCATCGTCTACGTGCTCCACTAAACAACCTACTACAAAAGAATACGAGATGGAATTGGTCTGCAGACTGCCAAGCGTCTTTCGAAAAAATCAAGCAACTCCTGACTTCCAATTTCTTATTGACACACTATGATCCTTCTTTACCGATAGTCGTCGCTTCAGATGCTTTTAACTATGGTGTGGGTGCAGTTATCTCTCACATTTTTCCTGATGGGTCTGAAAAAGCTATCTCACACGCTGCCAGATCTTTGACAACGACCGAAAGGAACTATAGTCAGATTGAAAAAGAAGCCCTATCAATTATCTTTGCAGTGAAGAAGTTCCATAAGATGATATATGGCCAACATTTTACTCTAATAACAGACCATAAACCACTACTTGCAGTTTTTGGGTCAAAGAAAGGTATTCCAGTTCATACAGCTAACCGACTCCAACGATGAGCAACCACACTTCTTGGTTACGACTTCAAGATAAAGTATCAGTTTACTACCGCCTTCTGGCAAGCTGACGCATTGTCAAGATTAATAGGCTCCCAATCAAAAACCCCAGAGGAGACTCTTGTAGCAAATATGAAAGCCGAGGAAGAAGTTTATCGTGTATTGGATGACGCAATCAATGGACTCCCAGTGACCTTTGAAACTATCAAGAAGATCACTGAAAGTGATAAGATATTGAGCACAGTCAAATGCTATCTGTCGACCAAATGGCCAAACAATCGACTTGAGGGAGAACTCTTGCAATATTTTCGTCGACGGGTTTCACTAATGGTTGTTGACTCGTGTATTATGTTCGGTGACAGAATTGTTATTCCGAAGTCATTACGTCACAAGGTTCTCAAGCAGTTTCACAGTGGCCAACCTGGAATCAATAAAATGAAATCGTTGGCTCGTAGTTATGCTTATTGGCCGTCAATGGACAAAGATATCGGGAATAAATGCTGTAACTGTCCATCATGCATTCAAGCCGCTAAAAATCCTGTGAAATGCGAACCTCAGTATTGGCCTACGCCCGCAGGACCCTGGGAAAGAATTCATGCAGATTTTGCTGGTCCAATCCAAGGAAAAATGTTTCTAATTATCGTAGATGCATTTACTAAATAGCCGGAAGTATATACCATGCCAAATTGTACAACATCGGAAACAATCCACAAGCTGTCTACCCTGTTTAGCTGTTTCGGAGTACCAGAGACCTTAGTAACAGATAACGGCTCGCAATTCGCCGCAGAATCGTTTAGGCATTTCTGTAAAGCAAACGGAATAACTCATCTTTGTTCTCCACCCTATCATCCACAATCTAACGGACAAGCAGAACGCTTCGTGGACACCTTTAAACGAGCATTACTGAAGGGGGGAGGCGAAGGGCCAACTGGGCAGGTGATCACGAAATTTTTAACATCCTACAGATCCACTCCGAATCCGAATGTTCCGGACGGCAAGTCTCCTGCGGAAGTCATGTTCGGAAGGCGTGTACGAACCGTCTTCAATGCCATGTTGCCATCCAAATTAGTTGATGAGCGCAGTCATAATCCAAGTATTCGGAACTTCAATGTCGGCGACAAAGTTTACATTAAATCCTACATCGGGAAGAACCGATGGGAGCCGGGAGAAGTCGTACAAAAATTGGGAAGAGTTCTGTACAGAGTTCGAGGAACTTTTGGGATATGTATACGACACACAAATCAAATCCTTAAAGACAAAAGAATGATGCAGAATCGAAGTAACCCGCCGATTTTTCCGTTAGATTTAATCTTAGATGCACCAATGCCACAAATGCCAAAGAACACTGAAAGGAAACCGTGGACAGGGAGGACGACGAGAATAATGGGACGACGTCGCAACCCAGTTGTCAAACTACAAGTTGACCCTAGAAAGAAATCTTATTCGGGGGAGGTGCTAAGTCGGCTTCCAGCGAACTCCAACAGAGCTTCCAGAGGCTCAAAAAGAGCCCCAACCAATCAGAGTACGACAGAACATTCTGGAGTTCCAACGTGGCATGCTACCATTGGTCAGTAGCAATTTATGTCGTTAATCGGATTGGCTGAATTAGGATGTTGATTTAGCTTAAGCAAACATCTATAAATACCTACGATTTTCTGTACAAAGATGAACCTTGCAGTAAAGCGTTTCTCTGATACTCGTGTCTTCTCTCTGGTCCTCAAGTCACTGAGTAGTGCTAGCCTGGGGTTATCCGAATAGCTTAGGATCTGAATAAAGCGTTCAACCTACAAGACATATCAAAATGTAATGTAATGTAAAAAAGTAAATAAATATTTTATTTTTTATGTGTTTAGTTACACTTTTAAATTATCGGTGATTCTTAATTATTTAACTCTGGCTGCTACAGACTAATATGCATGGAAGTTAAGAATCGTAAAACCCATTAGTCCAGATGTTTTTAGACTGATTTCTACGAAAGTTGCTCGTGAACATGCCTATTTCTCACCCACTTCAAATGTAAGGTACGTAGTGCTGCTTGCCAAACTAATCTCAAGCATCGAACTGAGTTTCTTAATTTACTCATCATTCTGTGATCTCGTTTGATCCCTCTTCTTGACGAATAGTAGAAACAAGCCCAAATTCATTTTGGGTGTAGGAACGTTTCATTAAGTTAACACAACTACAGATACTGTTGATTCACACTACAAACAAAAGCGACAACATGACATTGGCAATTATAACCTAACCGCTGATCGATGCATGAGCTGATCTCACTTCATTTAACTGAAAAGTTTGACGCATGTAAGAACAAGCTGTCAACCTAATATTAACCGTGATTATAAGTGTGATCCATGGGAAAAATATGGCGGGGCTGCAAAATTTAGGTCTTTATTACTTATTAAGCCACCATGCTGTCACAACGTTGCGTTACTACGGACAGTTGGGGTGATCACCGTGGATGGAAAGCGGTATCAAATGCCCCATTTCTTGTCTGCGCTAAGGTGTTCAATACTGTTTTGCACGAAGTACCTATGGTGAACGTTTCGTGCCAGTAGGTAACCCTCGTTCTATTGATAGAATAAACCAAACTAGTAGTGGACAGGTCTTTATTTAGCTCGTGGAACAAGATCACAGTGGGGCGGGCGTCTACCTATTCAAACACAAAGGCTTTTCAATATTCGATGTAAAATAATAGGGAACATAATACTTATGCAAAATAAGGAAACGAATAAATATTTTGGGATCTATTGTTTGGACACATACTTTGTTGCTTGAGGCCAACTCTGAACTAATCGACCTAGGTTGTTACAAACGTACCATAGATAGGTTTCATTGGTTCACCTCTGTCCCTGTCCATGAAAAATCAAGAATATCGAAAGTTTTGTGTCAAGGTTACCAGATGTTAACAGACCTAGTACTTCTACCGACAGAAAACTAGACGCATGTATCGGTTACCCCCAAGAGTTGGCACAATCATATACTACATTTTACCTCTGCCGTAGAAACCTAGGCACAGTCACTCTTGAAGTGTTCTTAACTCTCTTCTAAAAGTACGTGATGACTCATACTAAAAACTATGGTTCTGCTACACCCTTTCTTTGGAAGAATACAGATCTCTTGAGGGAAGTTCAGAGAAACATTTAAAGTGATACAAAACGGATTATCTTGATTGCGTCACAAATATACAGTGCTTGATAAAGTTGTTGTCCGAGACGCCTTTTTAAACTAAAACTCAGAGCTGTACTGGTTCATAGACATCTTTGAAAGACAGTCAAAGCACCGAGAAATATACATTTTGAGCTGACTGGTTGTTATAAGAGATGCTCAACACGTGCGAAAAGTGATCTAGTGCAAATACTTAACCAGGTGCCTTCAGCCAAATGCGTTTCCAGGAAGACTAGTGAGGTCGGTGCCAATATGGAATACTTATAAAACCGTTTACTTCCGAAATTTACCCACCTCTACAAACTTTACCGCATCCAGGCAATTATTTTAAATGTCTCAGTTTAACCCATGTTTGTCGTCTTCTAGATTTATAGTTCTTAATCCTGATCTTATCTCCTTGGTAATCTTCGCTCATCTTGTGTTAGTTCATCAAAATAGTACTAGATATCGTAAAGGGGTCGCAAATATTTCTGCGAAATGGGTGCCTACCGAAGTCAACTTTCGTGCCTTCGATTATATGTCGGACTACCCAGTTTAGCGGCCCGTTGATCTGACTCCGATTCCATCGCATGATGATGTTAAATAAGTACGCATACCGGCTACCCTCACATACAGTTATCAACCTCATTTGTGTTAGTGGATAATGAAATTAAATAAGTCAAATGAGTTGTAGCGGTAAATAAATCCCCGAAATCAATAGCTCTGTAAGTCTTCGATATCTGATGCTGGCCACATCAGTTTTACTGGACTCACCTAGCTAAAGGAGCTCGGTCACGCATCCTCACCAGATCACGAGTAGGTAAGGTGTGTTCAACTTCTCCTACAACCACTGGCCATATTAGATCAGTCATTTCTCGATAAATCGAAAGCTTATCAAATACATCTTCGAACCTCTTTGTTTCTGACTTCTGATTAGACTGGGTTGGAGCGTTTCGATTATAGAAGGTGATGCTGGTTAAAGTGTTGTCAAACTCCAAACACCTGTTGCATCTTTAAAGTAAATTAATTTGTGACACGTATATTTCATACACTCACTGCCTCGGACAGACAATAAGAGAAGCAGGTAGGAGCAGAAGACCGGATAAGGCAAACATACTAACTCTTTATGTTAATCATCACGAGCGTTTACATAGCTCAAAACGGATAGTGGATAAAGTAACAAAGAGACAAGGATTATATAAAATAATGAGCGATAGACACATGCAAGGATATACAAGGTGCATAAACGTATAAATACGAGGACGTAAAATTAAGATGTGTATGTGTGCCAAAGGTCCAAACTTCCCATGAAAACAACGGTTATTATGTGGGTTAAAAAGACTCAATGTTCACATAGCCTTGAAAAGTTCATCTATGCAATCCACTGAAATGCGTAAGTTAATCCAAGCTGGCAAAGTCAATGAACTACTTCAACCTTTTTTCAAACCTTACGACTTCAAAGATATCAAGTCTCAAAAGATCAAGGTACGTTTCTGTGACAAGTGTTACAATTTTCATCTGGAGGTATTGGTGACCCACTGCTACCAGACACGGAAGCCCGTTAAGCGAAAGCTTCTTTCATTCCGTCCTCAACCATTTGAACCATTTGAGCTCACTTCTATTTTAACAGTGTCCTTGTTTAAAGCGATCGCGGTTACCACGGCCGGGAAATAGTATCATGTCCCCTCAAATGTCTTTGGCTTTTTTCCATGACACAAAGCTGATTATTTTGGTAAGTTCCCCGAAAGTATGCGTTGCTATTTAATAGTTATCGAACTAGTTAGAAATTTTTGACGTTCGACCATGTTTTACTAGTTGGTTCACAAAGGCTCATTTCTTGATTCATTTGTTGTACTGAGGTGCAGACATTCTCTTATTCATATTCATCTACTTCCCTTATATCCTGTATGATAAGTAACTTGCTCTGGGTAGCCTGACTCCCGTGGACTGACCTAACTTACAGTTCGGGATTTTGGGTTTCTATGTATTATGTATTCATTGATTATAACTTATTCTTATTTTCGCACTTTTGTGCATTAAAAATTATAAAGAACTTACGGAGCGTTTGGAGACGGATGTGGGTAGTGGTTGTTGGGTCGTTTTTTTTCGAATTTAATGAACAGACCTACTTGAATTGCTTTGTAAGCGTTCGTGCACATGGCACAACTGTATTGTTCTGCGCGGTCTTTATCAACGTGTGTTGTACGGTCATCCCATTTTATTAGAATTGTTTACATAACTCTTAGAAATGACAAGATTAGCCGCTTCCAGAATAAGTAATAGCTAATCGGTCCTATAGATAGTTAACATTCAGCTCTTCCGCTGCTGGATGATTGCAACAGGTTTATGGTGGGAATGCAACAACGAATTATTATCTGAGATTTCAGACTAGACTATTTCAAATTGCTTACTAAACCTCTACCTTTAGCTTGTGGGTTTCAAGATTTGTTTCGTAACACCACACAGCCCGAATTGCCTTTCGAAGTCGTACTGCTGACTGTAGAGGTGTGACGGCAGTAAGGTGTTTCCTTCAGACAGCCTGCATAACAGCAATGCTGCCTTCCCACAAGGAGGGGTGGGGTTAGAAGAGGTTGACCCTAAAAATACACGCCTCGCCTGACCCCATGGATATCCGTCTTCGGCGGTAAGGTCCCAACAAGTACGGAGCTAACACAAAAATTACCCACAAAAAGGTCGTGTGTGACCGACCTCAAGCGGTCGTCCCTTGGGCACTGCGGTTACGCTCTCAGGTCATTAAGACCAATTCTAACCCGATTTCCTTTTCAGATACCTCTAGAAGAACCCTTCCACGGTGTGGGCAACCGGGAAGTGATAACTACCCTCATACCTCTAACAGCACTCAAGATCACTGTATTCATAATCAACCCCCTTCAATTCCTACTATTCCTTCTACCTCGACTTTCAAAACGAAACTTCCTTTTTCGGTTTCGTCCTCAAGTGTCACCATGGCTAACGATTCTAGTGCGCGAAACACTCCCAGGTCTACTAAAACCTCGCTCCAAACTACACATTGGAGCCTTCAACGTACTTACCTTAAGTCAAATCGGTCAACAGGCCTCCTTGACTAAGATTCTAAAATCTCGTACCATTGATGTATTCTGTGTCTATGAAACACGCATGCAGAATTCTACTGTGGTCATTCACTTGACCTCACCTCACCAAAACGGAGCGCCGACGAGATATACCCGCTGTTTATCTGGCGACCCGACGGCAAGTTCTCGTGGTCTGGAGGGTGTGAGCATAACACTGAGTTCGAGGGCACAGCAAGCACTATTAGAATGGATCCCCGTTAAGAGTCGCCTATGTGCTGTTTGGCCACACGACTGTATGCCCCCAAATGCCCTGGTACGGCCGAGAGTGGGGAGAGTAGGCTCTCCCTCTCCAAATGCTCTCACATGGCCACGAGAATATATAGCCTCTGACAGGGAAGTCCTACTCACTGCCTTCTCGTGGCATTAGGGTTTTTTACGAAAGTGAGAGGACGAAAAGCGAATGTCCGGCGCTTTAACCGGGTTGGTGGACACGGAAAGCACCTAGGGGAGTTGGAAAACCCTGATTACAAACCAATGGTGCACATGGGCTCCAGTATCGTGAAGGAACAAATGGCGTATGAACCAATTGTTGGTCACCGGCTACCATGGGACTGCATCTCCTTACGATGCTCCACTGCCTTGTGGACTAGACCTTTAGGTCAAAGGCTCGGAGTGTGGCCCCCTAAGAAAACCACCTGCTTCAGTCTAGGCACCTGGGCAGTATCACAGCCCTCACACAAATCAAATGAGGTTTGTGCGGCGCATATTTATCTGGTGCTTTCTTGTACCAATATTTATGTGTTTAAATAAATATATAAAAAACACGACTGTATAAGATCTCGGAAGGATAAGGACACAGGTCGTTGTCTTCTCGATCCACTGACTACAGCCCGGATGAAGTGGAAGATGACTTTTACAGAAAGCTAAGCGCTCAGGCATAGTAGTCGTAGCGGGTGACTTTAATGCCCAATTAGGCAGCTTAAATCAAATAGAAAGACATCTAGGTGGGTATTTCAGTATTCCGGCTCAACGAACCGATAATGGTGATCGTCTGTTGCAACCATGCTCAGACAATCGTTTATTTTTAGCAAGCACTAATTTTAAACATGAGGAGACACATCGTCTAACATGGCGACCACCTACACCAAACCAACGATGGACTCAAAAAGACCATATTGCCACCATTCATCGTTGGAGGGGCTCGATAGAAGATTGCCTCTCGTACTGGACGCAGAAAAACTACAATAATAAGACCCATTAGGATTGAAATGGGGGAAGAAAAAGTAAGTTCTAGGAACAACTGAGTTCACATCTAGGCAGTTGTGTAAACGAGACTGACCTAGATGCTGCTTGGAAAGACACACGAACAGCTGTGGAAACAGCTGTAACATCTATTAGTCATTTAAACCAAAGGGTTCCAAAGAACCAATGGACTTCTAAGTGTATTTCACTGATGGATTCGCGTAAACTCATCGTATCAGGCTCTGAACACGACGAAGAGCGTAAACAAATCAGATCTAGGTTAACTAAAAGTCTAAGGAACGATCGTGAGCAGTGGTGGGCAACGAAAGCAAAAGAGATGGAAAAGGCAGCGGCTGTAGGCAACACCAGGCAACTCTTCAGACTAATAAAAGAAACCGAAATTAAGAAGTCAAGTGTGAGACAATCTCGATAAAAGACGGCACTCTTATCTGCTCTCAGCCCAGACGTTTAGAACGATGGGCGGAACACTTTAAGGAGCAATTCATCTGACCTTTAGCTACTGCACAACTACCCACTATTCCCAGAAAAACCTGAGTGAAACATTGAAGTAGGCCCTCCGACCCTACCTGAAGTCCAAAAGGCTATAACTAATCCGAAACGAGGAAGAGCAGCTGGTCCAGATGGATTGACTCCAGAGGTCTTTAAATATGGTGGTCCAATCTTAGCGACTAGGTTGACTAATATTCTGGCTAAAATCTGGGAGACGGACGTAATCCCATCCGACTGTTCGCAATCACTTATTGTCCCAATATATAAGAAGGGTTCAAAATCATCCTGTAATAACCATGGAGGGATTAGTTTGACTAATATAGCATCTAAAATACTAGCCTCAATAATTATCAGATGCCTAACTAAGACTCGTGAACTGCAAACACGAGAAAATCAGGCTGGCTTCAGATCTGGTCGTGGCTGTGTCGACGACATATTCATTATTCGTCAGGTTTTAGAACACAGACATGTCCATCGGCGTCAGATAATGATAGTTTTTCTTGTCTTTAAAGCAGCATTTGACTCTGTAGACCGAGAGGCTCTGTGGCAGTGTTTGTCATTGAAAGGTGTACCTCAGAAGTATATAAACCTTGTGAAGGCTCTTTACTCGAACACTAGCAGTTAAGTGAGAGCTTATGGCGAACTGTCATCTGATTTTATAGCCTCAAGTGGTGTTTGACAAGGCTGTTCACTATCCCCATTTTTGTTTAACTTCATTATAGACCTGTTGCTGGAAATAACATTCTCGTCGATTGAATTTTCAGGAATTGATCTCCTACCAGGAGGTCCACTTATCGACTTAGAATACGCAGATGACATAGTCCTGTTTTGTGAAGATTCTGACAAAGTGCAGAGTCTTCTGTTAGAACTGAGTAACAATGCCAGCGTATTGGGAATGCGTTTCTCCCCCTCTAAATGTAAATTGTTACTCCAGGACTGGTCTGCGTCAACACCTGAACTAAGGATAGGGAGTGAAGTAGTCGAAAGCGTCGACAACTTCATTTGTCTTGAAAGTCTGATCAGCCCTAATGGGTTGGTGTCTGACGAAATCTCATCACGGATTCAAAAAGCCCGTTTGGCTTTTGTCAACTTACATCACCTATGGCAAAAACGAGATATCCATCTATCAATTAAAGGAAGAGTATACTGTGTGGCAGTTCTGTTCTACTTTACGGCTGTGAAACGTGGTCATTAAGAGTAGAAGATACTCGTAAGTTACTATTATTTTATCATAGATTTCTTGGAAATATTGCTCACATCTGCTGGGATCACCGGGTAAGTAGTAGTGAGGTTAGACGCAAGGTATTAGGGAGTGATGGTAAATCAGTCGATGAGGTTGTAAATCTTCATCGACTGAGATGGTTTGGCCACGTGTTACGTAAACCTGAACACTGATTACCCCGACGCGCAACGCTGACTAGTATTGGGGATGGTTGGAAGATAGTTAGGGGCGGCCAGACCAAAACGTGGCATCAGTGCTTGAAGTCATTAACTTCTGGTGTGTTTATTTATTTATTTATTTAAACATATATATTGGTACAAAAGGGCACCAGATACATATGCGCCACACAAAATAATGAAAGTAGGAAGAGAAAGGATGAAAAGATAAGGCGGACTGAAATGTACAACCAGAAGACTCTTTCAGTTAAGAAAGTTAGAGCCACTCTTTATGTAGAAAGTAAAAGAAGGTTGCAGCAGGATCGCCACTGGCTTCTATTCTGAGCCATATCTGATAACGTCTCTAGCCACTGTGTTGCACCATCTCTCGGACCCCAGCCAGGGAGTCGTGAAGGACCAACAGAAGCTAGCCCTTTGCAGCTCTCTTTCATGCCACGACACCATGTCATACACTGACCTCCTCTCCGCTTTTTCCAACCAGTCCCAGAGTCGGCAAATAATGCACGACGTGGAAGTCTCTGGGACGACATTCGTAAAACATGTCCAAGCCACCGAAGTCGGTGTTTCAAGATGGTGACACCAATTGAATTATCGTCTCTGCGCCCGAACACACGATGCCGAACCTCTGCATTACTAACATGGTGTTGCCACTGAATGTCAGCAATCCTTCAGAGACAACGATGATCGAACACAGAGAGACGTCCAACATCCTCAACTCGGAGAGGCCAGGTTTCACAAGCATAGAGCAAAACTGCTCTCACCGACGCGTTGTAGATCCGACCTTTTACAGCCAGACTAACATCACGAAGGCGCCAAAGATGGCCCAGATTGGCATAAGCCGCTCTGGCTTTCCTTATACGTGCATCAATCTCATCACTCACACCACCACCAGCACTTATATAGCTACCTAGATACACGAACTTCTCAACTACTTCAATCTGCTCACCATCCAGGGTGAGTACAGGATGAGAATCCCGCCAGTCTTGTAGGAGTACCTTGCACTTGGAGGGTGCAAAGCACATGCCGTACCTGCGGACACTGATTGCCAACTGATTAAGTGCGGATTGCATGCCTTGGGCATTATCGCACAGTAAGACAATATCATCCGCATACTCGAGGTCGAGAAGTCGTTCTCCAGGCAACATATCCACACCGCCATTACTTACATCCATCAGAGCTGTTTCCAGGATGTCATCGATGGAAAAGTTGAAGAGGAATGGTGAGATCGGGCAACCCTGCCTAACCCCACTGCTCGAATGGAACAAGGGAGAAAGGTGGTTGTATGCCCTCACTCTGCCTGAGGTGTTCGTATACAGGGCCTTTAAGATGTTAATGAACTTCTCAGGCACACCCTTCTTCAATAGACAATCCCAGAGAACAGTCCTGTCCAACGAATCGAAGGCAGCCCTGATATCAAGAAACACTACAATTGTTGGCCTGCGATAAGTATGACGGTGTTCCAACATTTGGCGGAGGGTGAAGATGTGATCAATGCATCCTCGACCAGAACGAAAACCAGCCTGCTCCTCGCGAGTCAATCGTTCTCGGGTTTTAAACAACCTACGAAGAATGACAGAAGCCAATAGTTTGGACGCAATCGGAAGTAGACTTATCCCCCGATAGTTGTTACAGGAACAACGTGAACCCTTTTTAAAGATAGGGACGACTATTGACTCATTCCATGATGTTGGAACACTTTCTTGCTCCCAAACCTTTGCAAACAACACCGTCAGTTCCTTAGCCAGAAAGTCATCACCATCTTTAAAAAGAGCCGGAGGTAAGTCATCTGGGCCCGGTGATTTGTAGCGCTTCAAGAGTTGGAGTTCCTTGCGGACTTCCGTCTCGTTTGGTGGAACAGTCGTCACCGGCCATGGGGGGCAGGACAAACTGGTTGATGTTGCCGGAGCAGCAGGCCAGTTGGACTGCTCTTCGAAAAATTCCGCTCATCGTCCATGACGTCGAGAGATGTTGGTGATTGGCATCCCGTCATCCTCGTAGATTGTTTCACTCACACCAGACTTCTTGCTGCCAGTGGCTCGGAGGAGTTGGAAGAGCTTCCGGCAGTTACCAGATGCAGCTTCTGCTTCCATCTCATTAGCACGCTCCGACCACCAGGCTTCTCGGTCCTTACGCAAGCTTTGCCCGATTTCACTACGTAACAGCCTTCGTTTGTGGTCAAACTCACGGTCACCCGGAGTAGACCGACGGGCTTCGATCAGTTGTAAGGAGCCAGAAGAAACCCAGTGCTTGTAAGCGGGACGTTTCGCGAAGCCGCAAGCGGCTTTACTCGCCATTTTCATGGCGTCGTGAAGATGCAACCAATGCTCATCAATACCTTTCGGTGGGGTGGTAGCTAGCATAGAGGCTAGCTCCGCTCGATACTTACTTGCAACAGAAGTTGCAGCCAGTTTACTAACATCGATCCGTTGGTAGTGGTCAATCCTTCGGCCACTGAAAAGTAAGGTGAGATTGGCGCAGACCAGGGCATGATCAGACTCCAGATAGGTACTCCAAAAGGAGCGGCAGTCTTGTACACAACCACGCCAGCGGTAGCTGATCGCGATGTGATCAATCTGAGTCCAGGCTTGGGATGCAGAGGGAGGACGCCAGGTGGCACACCGGCGATGACTGTGCCGGAAGTTAGTGCTGGCCAGAAACAGGTTGTGGTCTGTGCACAGTTGCAGCAAACGGTCCCCGTTATCTGTCCTGCGACCAACAAGTCCCCATCGGCCACTTAAACGACTCTCTTCTGTGCCTAGACGCCCGACCTGAGCATTCAAGTCTCCGGCTAGTACTACAATATCTGTCGAACGCGCTTTCTGGAGAACTGTTAACTGGTGGTAAAACTCATCCTTGATTGCATCCGGGCTGCAATCTGTCGGGGCATAGGCGGAGATGACGAAAAGACACCGTTTCTCACGCCGGTTTCTTCTCACTTTGATGGAACTTTCTAATCTAACAGCACATAACCGACTGTTAATGGGGATCCAATCGATTAGTGCTGCCTCAGCCCTAGCGCTTAGTGCGACACCAACGCCTGCAAGACCAGACGAAGATGTCACAGAGTCCCCGGATAAGCTCACGTGAAACAAGCTTTTCGAAGCGACAGATGGAGAGCGAATTTGTAGTACTTCACTAGAGTCTTGAATACGGGTCTCGGATAGACAGCAAACATCAACATTAAGACTTTCTAAAGACATAGCCAGCCCCATCTGTTGTCCGATCTGCATTAGTGTGCGAACGTTGAAGGAAGCCAGCTTGAACGGCGTACGTGGTTTCAGAAAGACTGCTTCAGTATTCGTAATCGGTGGAAACATTCACTTTCAACCAGACAGTGACTGGAGATCGTTTAGATAGGACAGAGTTTCCACCATAGGCGAGCTACTGCATAAGTTGGAAAGGGAGGATACGCAATTTGGGAATAAAGGGAGTGAAAAAGCGACGTAGTAAATAATAGTAATAATAATAATAATAGTAATAATAATAATGGTGATAATAATAATAATGTAAATTGTCTTTCTTCTATTAGGAACGAGAGCAATGTAGTTAGTGTAGTGCGTCATTTCATGTCATTTGTGTGTGGGCTGTGATACTGCCCAGGTGCCTAGACTGAAGCAGGTGGTTTTCTTAGGGGGCCACACTCCGAGCCTTTGACCTAAAGGTCTAGTCCACAAGGCAGTGGAGCATCGTAAGGAGATGCAGTCCCATGGTAGCCGGTGACCAACAATTGGTTCATACGCCATTTGTTCCTTCACGATACTGGAGCCCATGTGCACCATTGGTTTGTAATCAGGGTTTTCCAACTCCCCTAGGTGGACTCGCTTTGTCCGCCAATCCGGTTAAAGAGCTGGACATTCGCTTTTCGTCCTCTCACTTTCGTAAAAAACCCTAATGCCACGAGAAGGCAGTGAGTAGGACTTCCCTGTCAGAGGCTATATATTCTCGTGGCCATGTGAGAGCATTTGGAGAGGGAGAGCCTACTCTCCCCACTCTCGGCCGTACCAGGGCATTTGGGGGCATGTTGGTAGATGCAGACTACTTGGTTGTGGTCTGCGTGACTATCGTAACTAGTGGTGGGTGACTCTATGTGACATGTCTTAGAATCGACCACAATGGTGTAGGTGTATACACTTTGCCTTCCCCTAAACCGTGAGATTAAAGTTAATTCATACCTTTCTTTCTATGAACTAATTCTTTCTCTCTGTATCATATCCTTATATGAAATCTTTTTTACTACCATTGAAGTAACTGCTTCTATGGATTTGATTTTGATCTTGTTATGCTAATGCGGTATGGCAACTTGGATCGATATCCTTGGTCTTACATTGTATCTGACTGACTGGAAAGTTATAAGCCTTGAGTAGTTTGAATACTGATGACTGTGTCGTAGATAGATCAATTTATCTTGACAGTCTAAGTTTGTACTCCGACAGTTTTTTTGTGTATATTGCGTTAACGTTTAGTAGGGATTTCGCATAACTTATTTGAAAAGTTTTATAAGCTCTTGATATGAGACGTTGATCATTAGTATTTAGTCATATATTAAGACTCAAAGGTTTTTAGGCTTGCGCTACATATAATCAGTCAATCATCTACGTCACACAGTACTGAGTATCGTTTGTGTAATTCCAAGTGGACTATGCTATGACTTCTGTTTTATGAATATCATTGCTAAAGGTGAGCACAAGATTGGGATATTTAAGTAGCATCATCTACATTTAAAAAGGTGATTTCCTATAGTGCAGTATTATTTATTTAAACACATAAATATTGGTACAAGAAAGCACCAGATAAATATGCGCCGCACAAACCTCATTTGATTTGTGTGAGGGCTGTGATACTGCCCAGGTGCCTAGACTGAAGCAGGTGGTTTTCTTAGGGGGCCACACTCCGAGCCTTTGACCTAAAGGTCTAGTCCACAAGGCAGTGGAGCATCGTAAGGAGATGCAGTCCCATGGTAGCCGGTGACCAACAATTGGTTCATACGCCATTTGTTCCTTCACGATACTGGAGCCCATGTGCACCATTGGTTTGTAATCAGGGTTTTCCAACTCCCCTAGGTGCTTTCCGTGTCCACCAACCCGGTTAAAGCGCCGGACATTCGCTTTTCGTCCTCTCACTTTCGTAAAAAACCCTAATGCCACGAGAAGGCAGTGAGTAGGACTTCCCTGTCAGAGGCTATATATTCTCGTGGCCATGTGAGAGCATTTGGAGAGGGAGAGCCTACTCTCCCCACTCTCGGCCGTACCAGGGCATTTGGGGGCAATATATATATGCAGTATAGCGTTAATTAGTTTATTGTGCCAAATTTTCATCGGGTTGATTAGGGTCGAGGTTTGGATAGACTTAAACAGAAAGCTTATTAAAACATTTCGCCTATCTAGTTGTATTACTTAATCTAAGTGTTTTCCGACTGTATCCAGTGAAATGTTATGTGACATATTCAAAGATTACGATGATAGCAATCCGCAGTTCTAGTGATAAAATGTTAAAACTTATTAATCCTATTACAACCTTAAATCCGCAGCTAAATATCTCTGATTTATCTCTACTTAGCTGGACTACCTTAAAACCTAATGTACAAAAAATTAGCACACTTCACTATTCTCTAGAGTTATTGTGCTCCAACCATCACATCATATTTTATTAGGGATGTTGATACTAGCACTAAATGTATTTGAGTAACTCCGGAATTTTATCTGAACACAGTTTAAATGATGACAGCTCCAATATTTCGAGATAGTTGGGTATCAGTCTGTCAGCTACAATTATCGAGCCTGGGACGAGTGTACGTTAGCCCGTTACCATACCACATCATCGCAATAAACTGAAGTTAATAAAATTGGCAAAGTCGAAATAATGTAGTAGCAATGGTAATAAGAAAAAAAGAACATTAGATCTATATGAAGGTATGGGCGAAGGAACACAGAAACCCACAATCTAAAGGGTATATCTGTCTGTTACAATGGCCGATTCTAAGCCATTTCACGCAACATCCACCACTGGTCATGCGGACCCTATTCAAGCTGTCTGGGCTTACCAATATGGTTCAGATGAACAGTCAATGATTTCATGAACTGATATCGCGTCTTATTTTAGACACCCCTGGCTTTTTACAGCTTATTCTAGCCATTGTTGTATATACCCGTATATCTTACACTTTCAAGAAAAGATCATAAATTAGTATCATGATATCTTTATATAAGCTTTAAATTTTTTGGAAATTCAGGCTACACCTCAAAAATAGGTAAAATGACACATCTGACCAATGTCACCGGATTCGTTTCAGACTATATAATCACGGTTTTGTATTTGGGAGATCTCTCTGTTGTGGGTCAAATAATTTTCTAGAAGCTCACATAAAAACAATTCAGCGTCCACCATCAAAAAACATTGACTAACTGAACGTTTCCAACAGCATAATCCTCTTGCCACTTTACCATCTTTAAAGTAACATTCACAAGCTAAGTGTCATGCGGGTCGGAAACCGAATCGTTACAAAACTCAACGCTCTACGTGGTGTAAAAATAATCATAAGCGACTCACACAGGTGTTGTGAATTGAAATTCTGTTTTGTATTTCCGATTACGAAGGCTTGGAGACTTATAATACGGAACGGAATCTATGCTAACTGGACAAACCAGAGAACTAATACACAACACTTCAATGATAGTCCCTGCGCAATGGATGGGAGGAGTTTTCTAAAAAAGATGTATTGGTGACGATCCTGGGGAACTTATTATTTACACTGAAGGTAATCATTTGTATTCAGTTACAATGATTATAGTCTATAAACTGAGTTATTTTCGCTGAATACAAATCATATTGATAAAATGCAACAAAAGATCAAGTCACTAATTTCAACTGAATTACGTTGGAAGTCAGTAAACATAAGTTGTTAGCGGGATATAGATAAGGTTGAAGCATGTAGACTACCTGGTTGGGATGCGCGAGATAATAGCAATCAATGGTTAGAGACCTTGAATGACATGGCTCAAAATCGTTTGCAATGGCGAAGGTGCATCCACTCTTTGTGTTCTGCCAAATTCTAAACTTCTGAATTATTCATGTCTCTATCTTTCTTCTCTTTCCAAATTTATTCCATTGGATTATACCCCTTGAATAACACATCTTCAAATCCTAATCTTTCACATAATGCATATACTCTTACTACTTTTACCACTATGGGATTTGAATCGACAACTGCTTCTCTCTGTTAATGTGGTATGGCAACTCGAACTGATGTACGTACGTACGAAGTTCTACGTTGTGACTGACTGAAGCATGTTCTGTGCAGGATTAAGATTGGACGCTCTGATTGGCCATTTCCTAACCAATCAATGCTAGCGGAGACTTCAAGAAGACTCAAGAATCCTTTTATGTAAAAATTATAAATGTACCAACGCTTGTCTTATTGTGATTCCTACTTCCATTCACTCTTATTATTTGGAATATAATTTCATTCCTGTTCGGTCGTGTTCTGTCTTGTCGAGTGAAGTAGTGTCCAAGAATAAGCACTAAGATTAGCTGGGTCATAACAAGAGAAACTATAGAAGTCATTCTGAATAATTTACACAACCAAATGCGTAAAAGTTGACTGAACAAAAACCTTATATTGATATGCGAAAGTAAGATTGACCCTCTTTCGTATACATTTTATTTAGGAATCATATATTCTCAGCAACAGAGATCACCAAATGTAACTTTTTTCCACCTATCGACTTGTTAGACCTCAGTACTTACATCCAGTAATCGTTTTCGAAATTATATCAAAAGAATACACTGATCACTTTGTTCATAACTAAACACCATCTTCACTATCAAATATTCCTATTTGCACTATTCACCTTCATAGGTTTTTGACCTCTACTTATACCACCAGTGTTAATTATTCCATGAAATGTCATTCCAGGTACCCCGAAACCCTTCTTTAAGATACATGCTGAAGTTCTCGATGTCTAAACACTCAAATCGAACAGTATGTATCATTAGCTAAGACCTGATGATCTCTTGCAATTATCAGACACTTATCTGGAGTTCATAACGATCAAACTCAGGAAAAGCAATCTGGTGACGTGAATGTACCAAATCCTCATCAGATTTCAGAACATGGGCGTATCTATCGACGTCCGACCATAGTTGTATTCCTCCACTCTAAGCTAGTATTCGATTCTGTAAATCGATAAGTTTTATGGATGGTTCTTATTGAAAGGCTCACCAAAAAGGTGCATTAACCTTGTGCAGGCTGTTCACTTAAACACTATTTATCAGAATTGAGAACTCCGAGTGATTTTCGTCAAGGTTGTCCGCTTTCTTCACTTTTACTTAACCTTGTCACATTCTTTTGGGGATAACGCTCTCATTGTCTGACTTTTCAGGAGTCGATCTCCTACCAAATGATTCGCTTGTTGACTTGGAATATGCAAGTGTTACAGTCCTGTTTGGTGAAGACGCTGACAAAATACAGAGTCTTCTGACCACCTTAATCAACAGTGCAATGCTTGGGATGCATTTCTGTCCCTCTAAACGCCAAATTTTGCTTCAGGACTGATTTACGTTGGCACTTGAACTAATGATAAGTAGTGCAGCTGTCAACCATGTTGATCACTCCTCTTTGCATTCCCATCAACCCTGGTGGGTTGGTGTCTGATAAAATCTCTTCCCTAATTCGGAAAGGTCGGTTAATCTTCGCCAACTTACATCACTTGTGGATTAGGGGAGATGTTCTTCCGCCAACTAAAGGGTTGAGTATACTGCGAAGCGGTCCGTGCTGTATTATTTCGTGGATGTGGAACGTTGCTCTTAAAAATATAGAATGATCGTAGGTTATTAGTACTCGATCAGATGTATCTTGAAACCATTGTTAGTGTATCTTATGACCATCGAGTTAGGAATTCTGAATTTAGATGTAGAGTACTAGATAATGATGAGATGGTGACTGATATGTTAGTTTATCTTCATCGATTAAAGTTTATGGGATAAGTACTACGTACGTCTGTCCACCACCTATCTCGACTGGGGATATCTAGTATAAGAACAGAGTGAAAACGATATAGGGGTGTGCTAATTGAAACTTGAAGTCAGTCCATGAAGTCATTGACTGTTGGTTTAAGACATGTAGGCTGATTCGGGCTACCTGTCTAGTGTTCTTGAAGTAACCGTGATGTCCCCGATCAATTGTTAATGATCTTTCGTGACACATCTCATAATCGTTTGCAATGGCTCAGATAGTCCTACTTTTTATCTTCCTCTGGATCTTAAATCCCAGTATTTATGCATGCCGTTTTACTCTGTCCCAAGACTTATTCTATTTATCATTACTACAACATTATCTCGATGGCTTCTGCTATTCATTTTGTTGATTTCTTGCCATGCTATTATGGCATGACAAATTGAGCCAACACAAATCTTTGCCAGGCTCTATGTTGATGATGATCGACTGACAATTAGTGAAACATGAAATTTAACTCAGTTAGCCATTCCGTGATTTTAAAGTTCAGAATCATTCTTCATCAAGTGCATGATCACATTTTTAGAATTATATGACAAACTGAAAATGTTTTTGGCGTAATAGAATACGTAAGCTGCTTTTTTTTAAAAGACGATACTTCATGTATGCATTAAAACCATAGCTTTCACTTTGTTTCTGATCAGATATAATGAATGGTGTCGAATTGAGAAAACTAGTCTATACAAAGTGTGTCAGCCTAAAGTGAAATATATTTGTGTTAATTCCTTATTTCCCCTCTGTATTTTATGTACCTGGGTGCTATCGTACGTATTTTTGGCATCACAGTTGTCTTAAGTTCATCAAAAACATTGTGTTATGTAATTATCTATAAAAACATAATGTACACCTCCTATATGGATAAGGAGATTTGAACAACACCATTGTTTTAAGTAGCAGAGCAACTGACGTTCGCACTTCTTCCTTAAAAGCAAGAATAATTAATCTTTGTATCACGGTCGAAATTTATCCGTTGTGATAACATCGATTAACTAAATGTTGCTTCGGTTTGGGCACCCGGGCAGTATTACAGCCCTCAAACAAATCAAATGAGATTTATGTGACGCATATGTATCTGGTGCCCCTTTGTACCAATATTTATGTGTTTAAATAAAAAAATTCACTTCTCAATAGCATATATCTGTTTCGGCGCTTTTTGTACTGTAATATAGTGTTCTAAAACAATGTAATATAAGGCTGCACTTTCATTTATGAGTTAATAAGCATAATCTAGAATACTGTACATCTAGTTAGTTGTAAGTAGAGTGAAGACTGGCGAAATTAGTTCCTTTAGCTATAAGGCAAATAACATATAGCACGTAATGTCACAACTTTTATTTGGTTTCAAAAGACCGGGATCGGAACACTTCAATGGGAACCGTTTTCGGTTCATATCCACCAAACTTCCAATTTATGTTCCATGATCCTGTTTCCAAGCATTTATTTCTCATAGTTATGCTTATATATATAAAGAGAATATTATGCATTTTATTTCTTTTTGTAATTGCCTTAATTTTGTTAACATCCATTTTTAATTTCAGCACTACCTACTATCTTTGATTCCTATTATCATCTTGATAAATGCTCTTGATTCGTTTCAAGTTGTCGAGATATGACGACCGTTGTGGATATTTTTGGGTCTTCAAATAATAGTTCCACTGTTTCAACAAATGAGGTTTGCCAGTTTTCACTTATTTCATGCTCACCTAATTGTGATGAAGATCATTTATGCAATAAAAATAGCTTGTTTACATCTGAATCCGTTCACGATGAATCGTTTCAAAGATCACCATCGTCTTTCAAGACACCAAGTAAAGAAGTTTCTTCTCCTGGATCATTTGAACTTCCATCAATGCCGAGTGATAAAAGTAGCTCTCGTGACTGTTCAGATGGACATTGTTCAGTAAACTTTTTAATCTCTTCAGATTTAACTGATACTGATCATTCAAACAGTGCATGCTCTCTCTCTCCATGTCCTCAGTCTGTTGGATATTGTTCAAATGCTAATGATGAATGTTCTATCTTGTGTTCAGATCGAATGCTAGAAAGTGCCTTCTACAGGTCTGTACGTACAGACATCAGTCTTGATAACCGCGCCAATTCATATACATTTCATACGGGTTTCGCAGATACTCCAGTGTCACAAGATACATCATTTAAAACTTCATATTCGTGTAGCAAAACTTCTGCATTTACATCTTTTAGTGGCAATGATTCGGATAGTGCTCATTCATTTCAGTACAAAAATTACAATAAATCTCGTGGATCTGATTTTAAGCACTTGTGTGAAACGTGTATTTCCTCCGACAAAATACCTACGTCAAACAGCTCACCTTTAAAAGTTTGTTTTTCTGAAACTGACCGTGGTTTTACTAAAATCATTGGGTGCTCTGCTGTCCTTGATCACTCAAATACTTATCTAACAAGCTCTACAAATTGCATAAGAACATCTAACTCCATAGTATGCTTTGAATCTCAGGATTTAAATAATGTTTACCAAAGTTCGCAAAATGTGTATAATCATCTTCGACGTCGAAAAACTGCCTGCATCTCTGATGCCTTTGTGCCTTCTAGTGATGGACGTGAATTCTTATATGACAGAACAGAGGTCCAATGTTCAAAGGTAAAAAATACCACTGTACCATCAGTTTATCCACTAAAAGAAGTCGATTCATCCATGTCTGGAATTAAACACAATATTGTAACAGACAAGTTTGCTAATGATGATTTTATGTGTGACCCAGATCCAATAATTATGGGGTCAGGGAAAATACCAACTACTTCCTCCTTGGGAAATAGATCTTTAAATATTTACTCCAGTTCTACTGATTTGGCAAATTCTATTCATCATGTTGAACCAAAACAGTTGTCACCTAACTATAACTATTATTCTAACAAAACTCCAGTAACTTCCATAGCTTATCCTACAAATGACCGTAATAAGAATTCAGTGTTACTTCAAGACTCAATCAAAAATACCAATAGGAAGGTCTCATCACACAGTGTGGACCTAAGACATCACTGGAAAAGTAATGCAACAAATTCAACAACTAAAACTAATTGTTTTCCAGTGGTTGAATGTCAAGATTCTTTTGGGTCGAAATGTAAGCGGAAAGGTTCAAAAGTGCTTGAACGTGGCGGTAAGCGTCATAAATCATTAGATGGTGAAATTCGTGAAAATGTTTCAAATCACTCTCCTGCAGATGCATTGATGGGTCCTGTTTTCGTACAAAATGTCAATCGTTTTCTGCAAGACCCTCCACTCCATCATTCATTTGACTTATATCCACCGATTCCTTCACCAAAGTTTCCTCAAAACCGTTTTTCAGGGGACTGCACTAATGATGTAAATATACGAGGCCGGAAGTACTTTCATTTTCCTTTGTCTTTGTGTAAACCTGAAAGTAAACCTATTCCGGATGACATTATTTTGCGATTCTTAGCTCAACGTCCTGATACCGAAGAAAAACTTACTAGTTTAAATCGTGAAAATTTTTTATCAGATGCATATAAACGCACTCTTAGTAGAAACTCCTATTCTAATTACATTTCTCCTTCTCCTGTAAACCAAGTATATCCCCTCGACCACTTAACATCACACCAGCCCTGTGACATGTATATCAATGGTTGTATAACACCTCCTCTTTATTCCACAGTCAGCGACAAGCCTCAATCTCTTGGATACGGTTCCATTACCAGTCACAACTCTAATCAAAGGTATTGCGAAGAAGTTATTTTGTTTAGTCAACTTAGTGTCGAAGCACACGCAACCTGCTCGTATTGTAAAATGCAAATAATGTTACCTCAGAAAACAGTCAAATGGAAGTTTCACGATAAAGAAAGCTACTTACCATTTTGCAGTTCTACCTGTTTAGCAAGGTTGAAACGACAGGGACCTAACTGTACGACATCATATGTTTCTGATGTTAGCAATTTTGATATTCCCTTTAAAATTACTTCAACAATCGAATCTCAGCCACTTATCATCTTTTTAGTTAAAAGTAACAATCCTAAACGTATGAAGCAATCTTCTAAACGTCTTTCTTCCCAAGATTTAAAAGTTAATTACAAAAGAAGCCCCAACGAAACATCTAATCGTATATCATTCGGGGTTAGCTCTACTGTGAAACGATGGCGTAATATTCGCTGGCGAAGACTTAGTAGCTCACCAGTATGCTCATTCAATGTGTTGCGAACCTCTTTTGATTTGCTCGTGTCCCAGAAAAGTTTCCCACCTAAAAATATTTCATGTGACGACACTCGCGTATGCCAGTTATGCCATCAAATAGGTGATGGATCAAATGATGTAACCAGTAGATTGCTTAACTACAATGCCGATAAATGGTTGCATCTCAACTGTATACTTTGGTGTTACGAAACGTATGAAACAGTTAGCGGCTCGTTAATGGATGTATCTTGTTCTTCAGAAAAGGCCTCAAAAACTCCTTGCACCTATTGTAAAAATCTGGGAGCTGGCTTACCTTGTTTTGATTCAGATTGCCAAGCCGTATATCACCTACCATGTGCCCATCAAATCAATTGTTCTTTTCACCCTGATCGAGGAATGTATTGCCCGTTACATCTTAAAAGTGCAAATAATATACCCCAGCTTAATAGCTTAGCTGTTGAAAGAAAGGTTTACATTTCCAGAGATGAACATTCACAGGTCGAAAAAATAATATCAGACGAAGATCATTTCAGTTCAATGCAAAATGTTAAGGAACCAAAACTTAAATTACGTATTGGAACATTAATATTGCATCGAATAGGCCAGTTGTTACCTGAACAATTAGCTAGTGGAGTTTTCCATACATCAAACTTCATATATCCTGTCGGCTACTGGACCTCTCGAATTTATTGGTCTTTTCGTCACGTGGGTCAGCGTTGCCGTTATGACTGCCGAATAGAAGATTCAGTACGACCTGATGATGTAAATCAGTCCATCGTTGATCCGATTTTAGTAAAATTTACTGTGGAAGTAATAGAACCAAATGAAGAAAAAATCTTTTTTGAAGATACGACTTGTGATGGTGTTTGGCGGAAAATAATAAATCGTATAAATTTGTCACGCAAATGTTCGTTGTTTTTCCGAATTTTGCAGGATAACATACAAGGTGAGGTGTTATATGGTCTTACAGAGCCTCATATTGTTCGAGCGATCGAATCTTTACCTGGCGTAGATCGTCTAAGCAATTACCTTTTCAAATTTGGTAAACTGCAGTTAATCCAGGAAATGCCTTTAGCAATAAATCCTACAGGCTCTGCTCGATCTGAACCAAAGCTTCGAACTTATATCCGGCGCAGGTCTACCGGAGATGTTAACATTTGTCCGTATATTGCCCACAACCACGTTTTTCTCGAAACTCCTGGTCATCCTTATAGTTCAGATATCGGCAGTCCCACCTACCTGAATTCTCTGTCTCCGAGCACGACCAGCAAATCTCAACAGTATCGCCGACTACGTTGGGATTGGAAAACAAATGTCGTCTTAGCACGATCTCGAATACAAGGCCTGGGATTGTATGCTGCTCGTGATATAAGTAAAAGTACCTTCATTATTGAGTATCTGGGAGAGGTCATTCGTAACGAAGTAGCTAATCGAAGAGAACGCTTATATGAGTCGCAAAATCGAGGAATATATATGTTTCGAGTCGACGACGATTGGATCGTAGATGCAACTATGTCTGGTGGTTTAGCTCGTTATATTAATCATTCTTGTGATCCTAACTGTACTGCAGAGATACTCCACTGTGATAATTCTAACCATATAGTGATAATTGCTAGTAAGAATATCGAGAAGGGTGATGAATTGACGTATGACTACAAATTTGACCTAGAAGAAGATCGTTGGGATCGGATTCCATGTCTTTGCGGTTCAATCAATTGTCGAAAGTGGATGAATTGATAGATATTTGCTTTAATTTCAAATATTTCGTACATATGTTCTAAGGTTGTGTTGTTGATGATGCCGTTTTCACATCACTTCTGTAAATTATCAAACTGCGCCTATATTTCTTCTGTTACCTGAAATACTTCCGGTACTTTTTAGACGTTTATTTCCTATACTTTCAAAATCAAACTTTCAGATATTTTTGAGTTAATTTTGTTCTTCTTTAACGTAGTTCTCGTTCTCCATAAGTATGGTCGCATTTTCTTTTTGCCCTTTGTGATATTATTTCCGTCATATAATCACCAAATTCATTTAGTTTAATCACATTTCAGATTTTCTTTATGTACATATTGACCCTTTGAGTTTGTGTATAAAGCATCTTACTGGCTGTGGGTTTTGTTTATTTAAACTTATGTTATTAATTTCTGTATTATAATTCCGAAAGTTATAATAAAATTGTCCATAAATCCTAAATTCTTGAATGGTTTTTTTGACAGTTGTGATTGGTTTGCATTTTGATGATATTTCATTTAACTTTGACTATGAAATTCAGATTCCGTCCATATTCTCAGTATATCAAGTATCCTTTTGTTTTTCATATCATATATGGTCCTTGAGGTTTAATGTAGCTAAAATTAAAATAAATATTCTGGCATTCAACCCAAATAGAGTCCACAGGAAAGGTAATATATTGCAACACTAGTGTGAAATTTTGATCTGTCCTAGTATTACCGTAATTAATTTTTACGTAGAGGCTCAAAACATAACACTGGTCATGTTATTAGACTTTGTAAGAATTTAATAATAGCTGTGTAATTATTGCATTGTGCTTCAGCAAATTGGTTTTCCTCAAACTATAAACAAAATGTATTGTATCCTCGCTTTGTATCTAAGGTTATTGAGGAATAACAGCAACATGGCCACCTTGGGTATCATATTAATAACTTATATTACTATGAAAATCTGAACCAAAGCATGATTTTTGTGATAACGTTAAAATATCGCCGTGATCCCCCTAACTCTGAAAGTAATGACTCATTATTTGTCATATGTAACCATTACCTTACCATCTTTTCATATGATAGGGTAACCTACAGTAATCTGTTTTTAATTATAAATTGCATTTAGTTACGTTGATTTTATCTCAAAATAATCACATTAACTTCTTTATTAATTATTCCTTGTTTAATATTGTGTTTTAATCAGCTCTTTTGTAAATTATCAATCTTACTGATCCCCACAAACGTATTTCACTTTGATATTTAGCATTTTATATCTAAAGTTTCATGTAAAGACAACTACTTATATTGATGTTTGGACTATGTAGAATATTAAGTCTAGTGCTTAGTTGTTTCAAACTAATATGACTTGATAATAATTTTTATTGTCTTTGATACACGGAAATAAATCATAATTATCTTACATACTTTGTCAGGCAAATATCTAAGCAGTTCAGATTCAGAAACTTTTCTGTAAACCGACTAAAAAGAATTACAAATAAATAATATATAATATCAATTTATTCGTTACTGACAACATACCTCTTTCTAAAAATGTCGTCGAATCAAACGATCATGTACGGAAACAGTCATCAGCTTATTGTAAACCAAAGTTCAATTTTATGAGAAATTGTTCTTGTTTGTAGTTGGTGAAAACTATTTCTGTTTCCATTCAACTGGTTATATTAATTCGGTTAATCTTTCGGTAAATAATTAAGTTTATCATGTTTCATAAGACTTATTGTGGTGGGATGAAAGAACGTAATTAGAAGAAAACAACATTTAGCTTCCAGAGCAGAGCGTTTTGAACTCTATCCCAGTGATATAAAAGTAGAAACAGTAGTAGTAAACTATAGATTACTGTCACTATTAAGACTGATGAACTATTGGTTTTCGGATTTGACCATGTTACTTTACATTACATGGTTTTATATTCATATAGTCATGAACTTACGTGACTTTTGTTTGCTTGTGATTCTGTCGTTAATTTCATATCCTGTTATACATTATAGGTGACAAGATGCCAGATTTGAGCAGCAGTAAGAGTTCGACAAAGACTTTGATACCTGCAAAAAAGAACCCTCTAAAAAGTACGGACAAGGTTAGTCACTCTTCAAGTTCCAGACAGCACGACAGGAAATATTCCCATTCTAAGATTACTCGAAGTCCACCTAGACGACGTGCTAGACGAAGTCGTACGTCAACATCCAGTTCCTCAGATTCCAATTCGTCATCATCTGATTCTGATTCAAATGACTCTTCAGCATCTGACTCCTCAAATTCATCGAAGGGATCTAAAAAATCTAATCTTGTCACAGGTTTGCATGTAGCTGCATTGTTTTGTGTATATTGTTAATAAACTTGTTACTCAACCCTAGCAGTATTTTTATGTACTATTTAGGACTATCTCTCGAATCGTAAATATATTTATCCTGTTTTATCAAGGTTTATTAGTTATTTGTCTGTTAACCAATACCATAGTAGTTTTTTTGTCATTTGATTAGATATTTTGATTGCACATCGTAGCTAAATGTGGTTAGGGTACAACTAAACAGGGTAAACGTTTGTCCATAGATAAATAAACAATGTATAAACTCAAGTGTTTCCAACAAATTAATCAAGAAATTTTTTACATCGTTATACTCAGCAAAGTAATGAAGTGAATGTACTATCTTAACAACTCGTGTATGTTTAACTGTTAAAAGCGATTAGAGAGAGAGAGGATTTCTTTGGGAGCTCGAGAACTAATTCATTTATATGGGATTCAGTAGTTTTCATGCTTTGATTGCAAAGGGTTACTGTTTTTCTACATTTCCACATTAATTATTGAATCGTTTAATACATTACATCGACATGTTTATTCGATTCTACGTACTGAGTTATATTTAGGTCTAATCTTTCATTACTGCGAATAATTTTTTCCACTGTATATTGCTTCATCACTTCTTGATACACACGAATAACTGAATTTCTTTATCAAAGTATAATATTTTGTTATTCGCAGCATGTCTATTAAAAATTTGCTACGTATTGTTAAATATACCGATTGTTTATTTACAATCGGATAGGTATTTGGTCTCTGATGTTTCATGTCCCGTTGAATCTCCCGCAAATTATGCACTAAAACTAAGCATAGAAGTATTTGTCAATTGTCTGCTCCAATTTTCGCCTTCGCATTAATTAAAGAAAAGTACGGGAATCTGCCGTCTGTCACCCATTTAGGAGATATTTTTGCACATATATTAAAATTAAAGCTACTTGTTCAATATTTTGTTCCATTTTGCTTCTTAATCTGGTTTCTAAACAAGATTACTTTCTGCAATACTAAATGCCTAAATAATTATTCGTTTTAAAATTAGCCTCGGATACAAAAAACGTTAGTGAACGTCCTCATCCAACCGGCCAGTCAAGTTCTATGCATTCTAAAGTAGGCGATAAAACAGTCCAGATGTCTTATAAATCATCGGAACCTGGTGATTCAAAGAAAAAAGTAGTCAGTGCATTAACTTCTAAGGACGAATTGAGCAAACCTGAGGGTAACCCAAAATCAAATTCGACGGATCACTTATCAAAAGTCTCAGATACTTCAGGTGTTACTGGGTCGACACTTTCGTCTTCAGTGCAGGATTCTGATGATAAGGTTGGAGAGACATCGAAAAATAAAAATCGGGATAAAACATCACATAATATTGTATCAAAGCCAAACAAGGAGAACAATGCAGAAAAATCTCTTCCAAATAACAATGCTGCATCCGATAGTCGATTTACTCGTGTACTTATTGAGAAGTTGACTAAAAATATAACGAAGGTAAAAGTCGATTTTTTAATTTTCTATTTCCTCATAGTTTTAACTTCAACAATTTTAAGGAACACAATTTAAAAAATCTTTTGAATCTTTCTGATATTTTAAGCCACTTTGCGAAACCATAATTTTTATGTACACTTCTAAAATTATATATAATTTTTCAACATTAATCACTAAAATTTACATAGATCTGATTTACCTCAGGATCTCATTTTTACATACAAATCCAATACTAGTCACGTTTTAGTAAACTGCCTCGACAGCGTTGTCGTTTCTTGGAAATCCAAAAGTGTATAGATTAAAAGTAATATACTGAACATAAGTGATATATTTTGGAGGTCGGTGTATATAAATGTAACTTTCAGTTTTATCTTTTCAGTATAAACACATGTTTTCACAATTTTCCTAATTTTTTTTTACATTCTAGGTTCATATTCAGGAAATATTCTCCGTATGGGGAGAAATTCATTCAGTCGATCTTCCACCTGATCGTATTCACCCAGAATTTAACAGGGGGTATGGTTATGTTGAGTATGTTGATTCCAAATCAGCCAGTGATGCAGTTAATTTCATGAATGGAGGACAAATAGATGGACAAGAAGTTAGAGTTTCTGAAGTTCATTCTCAAACGGCACACCTAAGTGATCGTGCAGGCCGTTCAGATGAACGAACAGGCTACAGGTAGGTAACTTTATGTATTTTACCTAACACTGACCGGTTTGCATTACTCGATATGTAAAACTGTTTAAAGATTTTTTTCATTTGATCACCTTCAGTAGTACCCAGAACTACAATGCTTTAGATTGGTTCTATGAGAAACCGGATTTGAGATTGCTTATAAATTTTTTTACTGATTACAAACATTCATCAAAATTGCATAAAAGTACTAAGTCGCATGTAACATCATTTAATATGATTTGTTTTCATCCTTACTTAAAGCTGTGATTAATGCATCGCCTTATTAACAGCGATGAAAAAATCAGTCATACGAGGCAATGGCTTTAAAAAATGATAATCAGCTGTTGTCTTTATCACTTTCCCTATGTTGATACTTCCGTAATTCCTTCTTTGATGTTTTTTAGAAAAAGGGGCCATGATTCTTCGAAGCATGATCGTGAAAGGTCACATAATCGCGAAGGACATCCTTCAAAAACATATACTGATTCTACAGAACATAATCGTGTGAAAGAAGATTCTGGTAAAAAACATGCTTCTCACAATCATTTTCGAACTCATGATAGGCAAGAGCATTCTCGAATTCGAGAACGCATTAGGGATCGTGAACGTGAAAGAACACGTGGTAGTCGTTTAGATAATGAACTCAAAAGAAACCGACGTGGAAGCAGTGGCAGTCCATTTGCAAGTCATTCAACTAATCGGCCTCGTTCTCCTCTCACGGGATCACGTTACCGCAGACCTAGTAAGTTCATTGTTTTATTTCCTTTATTAAAGTATTGAGTAACACATTTGATAATGTGATATATTGTCGAACACCAAATATTTAAACATATGATAATTTCTTTTACTGATGTTAAAAAGGGCGGTCTTATTTATTTTTCCACGTAATACAGTTCATTATGCAAGTTTTTGATTTCTTTTTTACACGATTACATTTAAATTAGTCTAGTCATTACAATATTCAGCGTTTCTCTTGTCTTGAGTATTAGGTATTTTCATTTCTTAATGTATCTTTAAAATGTTATTATGTTTTGAAGGTCCTCCAAGCGCTCGAACTGGCCCTAAACGGCCTAGGTCCCATAGTCCTAAAGCAAAATTACAATCAACTTCTGGTCGAGGTGATAAAAAACCTGGAGATGTTAACCGTCGTGATAAGAAAGCCTCTTCCCGTTCATCGTCTTCGTCTTCTTCCAATTCAGGATCATCTTCTTCCTCCTCATCAAGTTCGAATTCTGGTTCTAGTTCATCCTCTAGTTCAAGTTCTTCTCGCTCACATTCTTAGAGTGCTCGCCGTTTTTTAAATATCGTCATACATCCTATGATGAATAAACATGCTTTTTCGAATGTCTGCATTTCTCTGTTTGCACATAATTCAAGTGTATTTTAATACTTTTATTCTTGTTGAAATTACACTTGTTTTGAATTTACCTTTACTGCATGAAGTCATCCATTAGTTTATTAGATAGATGTTGATGAAGCACGACTTACGCATTATAAGCAGAGTAAGATGGTGGCTAGCAGTGGGTTCCAGGATTGGCGATTTGTCGTATTCGGGACTCGCTGATAGGATGTGCCTCCATCCCAGAGTTTGTGTTCGTTCCAAGACTGAAACCCAATAACTTTCGCTTCAAACACTATGTTATCCACTTAGCTACTTATATCAGAGAGCCACTTGCTTGTGCAATAGAGCGACGTTTAATTCATGTATATTGGTTATTTAAATCTTCTCATTGATTCTTAGGGCTACAAATGAGCAGTCTTTTATGGACTTTTATATACATGGCTAGTAAAATTTTACGCCGATATACGTGTTCATTGCTTATATGTGGTGCGTATAGCTTATTTACTTAGGCTTATTACCCCTTTCGATGTAGGATAGGCAGCGCACCCCGGTTGTCCATTGAACTCTCCTAGACAGTCCTTCACGGTTGCCTTTCATCCCTTTGATATTTGCCTCCAGTTTCCGACGCCATTTGTTCTATGATCTTTCTCTTTTCCTTCGAGATTCCAAGTAAGGGCTGGCCCCGTGATGCGGTTTGGTGATTTACGCAATTTATGTCCTTTTAGTGGCCTAATATCTGACTTTATTTACATTGTATGCAAGTTGTTATTGAAAATATACATGCTGCCAAACCTCGTATATTTTTACCGACTTAATTCGCTTTAGAAAATAACGGAATGAGCCAAATATGGGGATGAATTTCAAATACATATATTTAATGCACTCATTTATCCACCCAGAAAAGAAGTGTAAGAAGCATAGTAACGTGAAGACTGGTGAGCCAACTCGATTGGATCAAGTGCGACTCAATATTTATATATACTGACAAGTAATTAATAGAATAAGCAATTAAAACACACGAGCATAAAAACAGACAGCGTTAATAAGCGAATAAATGAGGTCAAAATGTAGCTTGAAAAGAATGAGTAAATTGATCTCTCCAGAAGCTGGAGTGACATATGAAGGCTTGAGATAGTACCAGCCAATGCATCCTACTCACCCCCAGCATCTCTTCGTAATTTCGTATTTAACCGAAAGTTGGATGGTTCTTAACCATCGTAGGTTGTTGCTGATGGTATCTGGCCAACGGACATTGAGTACCTTGCATATATAATTGTTTATAAATACTTGTACCTTGGTTGTAGTTGTTCTCCACATATCTACTCCTTACAGTAGGACTGTCTTTATGTTCGTATTGACTGGTCGCTCTGGTAACGTCCGAAGAATCTCGGCTTTCATCCTGAAGCGTCATTACTCTTCTGAAAGAAGATCCTTCAGCTCCCACTTCACAGCTTAGATGGTTTATATAATTTTTTCTGGTTGACATATTTTAGCAAGTTTTTTTTCTATGTGGTAGGGTTGCTGACGTCATGCCCAACCTTCCTTTATCCGGGCGTAAGACCGGCAGTAACCCTGGAAGAGCTACAGACAGGGTGCTCATAGGTAGGATGGAAAAGTTATTGAAAGCATTCTCGAGAACGTGATATACTAAAGTATTGTACTTATGGATGGTGTATAAATGTTTTTTATAAGAATGAAGTCTGATAGTAAGCAGACAATGAACTGTGTAGATGAAACAGTCTTTGTTATTGAACTTCTATTTATCAACTTCAATATAAACACGGAAAAAGTACAAATGCAGTAAGCTAAGGTTTGGTTTTGCGCTATATGTTCTTTCAGGTCATCACAGTTCATAAATTGAAATACTCGTTGCATTTCTCAAATAAGTAACGGTAAATAATGTATTTGTAGCAGAAGTTCCTCAAACTCTAATATCGTGAATGCATATGAAGTTATCTTATTGTATTTAAAATGACGCGAGCAGTGGTTTACAAAGCAATTATCGTTTTGTATGAACACCATGTGCGCCACCGCTTGAATGAAAATCTAACCCAAACTCCATTCTGACAGAACAAGCTGTTATTTCCTCCCGCTAAAATCATTTTATTTTGCTCATCAGGTCTGTGATGTTGCCTAGGGATACAAAGTGAGTTCACAGTTAAACCACCTACTTAACGCCGAATCACTCTCTTCAAGTATCTGCCACAAATATATAGCCAACCGTACACCTTCCAACTCAATGACTAGTCCATGTACTCTTCACTTCTTTTCATAATACTCTTAAAAGCTCAGTAACTTACACGGAATTAGTGAAAAATATTAGATAAAAATTAAGCCGATTCGAAATTAAAATCAGGATTTTCAGTACACATATTTATTGATAGTTTTTGAGCAATTTTATCAACTTTACGAAGTTCAGTAAAACTATGAGTCATTTACACAAAATAACACTTATCATACAAGAAATTATAAATTACGAAACTTTTACAAAGTATTATACTGAAAAACAGGAAACAGATAAGAAAAGAAACAGTCAAACAAAATTTATTAAACTCAGTAACATATTTTGTTGATTCTGTGATATGATTTAAGGCCATAAGTCAGCCTCTTTCATTTTGTTGATGAAATAACGTTCTAAAGTATTAGCACTTCTATAAAGATAAGAGTCTTGTTGATTGTAAGTACGACAATTATGAAACATTCGCATCATATCAGCAATAAACAAGGATTTCGTAACGTAATAATTCGATTTTAAACGTTCCCACATTGTGCCCAAATCTGTAAAGCAAAGGATATGAGTAAAAGTTAGATAGTTTCGCTCAAAGTGGCTGACACATTTTTATTTTAAGTTAAAAATCATCAGCGGTTAGTTGCCTTGTAACTCCATTTTTCAAACTCAAATTGGCTGTTAAAAAAAACCATGTGACAATTAAAAGAATGTGGAAGTAACCATGATATCTGAAGAAAAATCAGGTGTTTAAAAATTTTTACCAAGAAATGAGTTTGTATAGTGCAAGTATGCCGTATTCAGATCTCAGTCATATATTTTGTATAAATCTTACTGATACTATCCGGTTGCCTAATGCCAAACAGGGTTCGAAGCTACAATCTACTAGTTAACAGGCGTGATTTAACTACTAAGTGACCGGTTACTTAATCAGTTGTTGAAAAATTAAATTGAAAGAGCAGTAAGGTGATATATCAATGATATTTAAGTCAAATATATCAATTAGCATAATTTGATTAAAATTTCTCAGATTAACGTAGAATGTTTCCTTCAACGGATGATGATCGGTTGTCGTCTATATTGAAAACAAAAGAATATAACAAAGTAGTTACTTTTATGTCCTCAAATAGTAACGACAAGTGTATTAGCTTTATGTTGGTGATAACTTTAATTGTAGCCCAGAGAAACATCTGTTTTCATCGTACTAACAGGGCTAATGTTTTTTAGGCTTCTAAATTTAAAATATAATAGGGAACTTTTAAGATGAATATAACAATATCCAAAAACATAAGCTATAACAAGAAAACTGTTTAATTCAAAATATCAGCCATCACTTTTTTCATGTCATGTAACATGGTAATATTGGATATGTTAGTTATTGAATGTGACATGAAATGATAGATATAACAGTTATTCATTAAAGGTATGTACATATACAATAAATTTTTATTGAAAATCTAACGAAGTGTAAGTACGAATGGACTGTGTCACGTAGATTGTGCGTCATGATTTAGTTATTGAAGAATGACAATGAAGAGATTTCTTTATTTTTAAGTACCAACAAATACCTCGGACCGGTAACATGCCATACAGATAGGTTATTCTTTACCAGTGAAATAAAAAAATTCGATCTAGTTAGACAATTCAAATAGAGATGGATAGTGGCTAGCAGTGGAATCTAGGACGCGCATTTCGTCCTATTTGGGACTCGTCAGCTGGATGTATCTGTATCTCAGAGTTGATGTTCACTCTGGGACTCGAACCCAGTACCTTCCCATCAAACAAGCAATACTAAATGAATTTAAACTTCACCCCATCACACAAGCAAGTGGCTATCAGGACTCAGTGGCCGAGTGGATAACGCGATGGCATTTGAAGCGAGAGGTATTGGGTTCGAGTCCCAGAGTGAACATCAACTCTGAGATACAGACACATCCAGCTGACGAGTCCCAAATAGGACGAAACGCGCGTCCTGGATTCCACTGCTAGCCACTATCCATCTCTGCTTAACATGCTTGTGAATTGAGGCTATATCGAGGCAATACGCACAGTATGCACATATGCCAATTAGAGACTGACCAGTTGCAGTCCTAACACATCGATGGGAAGATTCAAACAAGCAATACTAAATGAATTTAATTCAAATAGAGTTAAGAAATGATTCTCCTTAGAAAAGTTGATAAAACGAGAATAATAATTCAAATTGAATAATGTGAATTCATTACAGTTCATGGATTTTTACTAAATAGTTACAATCTTAACGGGGTCTACGCAGCATAGAGTTACATAATCTATATATAAAAGTGTAGATGTTTTGACTATTATTAAGTTTGCATAAAGAATATTTCAGAAAATGTAAAATGAGAATAAAACAAGAATTATTTACAACTATTAGGAACATATGTTACTTATCACTACTAGTATAGTGATGAATAAACTGAAATTTGTTTACCTATTGGGAAAACAATAATATCATAGTAATCTGGAGCTTCATCTAATGTAACAGGTTTTTGAAAAGGGCCAGACAATATATGACTACGTAATGCATTTAGGATAGGACGGATTTTTTCTGCTAGCTGTTTAGCTCCTTGTATCCAGTCAGGTTCCAATGAATCTGATCTAAATAAATTATAATTAAAAATTGGTTAACTAAAAAAAGTGATTTAAATGAAATTCATAAAGTTTACATTATTTCTTGAAGGAAAAATTGAAGGCTGACCAAGAGAGGATAATATGTAACTGCACTTTTAACCATTAAATAAAAGATTATCTAAGATTTTAGTGTGGTTGGGTTCTCTGAGCTAGATCCCTTATCTGTGGGACTATTGCCGTCGTTTCGAACATCATTAACACTTTTCCTATGTAGAAAGTGACTTTGATTTTTATCATAAATAAGTGGTGAACATCCATGTTCATGAAAAATGAGGTTTTTTGAGCAAATGATTTTACTTAAATGCCTGTAACACCGTTAGTGTCAAGTAGTGATTTGAAATTTGCTCATTTTGAATCATAACTTTTGTAAGACTGTACAATCAGCTAACCAACAATAATATCAAGATGATCCCATTTAATCATTTTTAGCAGAAGCTTAAGTAATGAAAGTTCAGCTGTATCAATGGCTGAAAAGCTAAAATACTGTGGTTGAAGAGTTGCGTATAGAGAATAATTTAAAACAGACACAGTTTGAAAATCGTATTTTAAAACTACTGCGATGATTCGATAAACAAACAATTTCATAGATAACACATGAAAACTGTAAAAACGATTCGTGACCTTAACTGTGATGATGATTCGGGTCAAGAGTAAAATACTCTTGTAATCAATATTTTCTTTACTAATAGTACTTACTTTAAAACTAAGTACTACAATAATATGAACAGTTGTATTTATTCTTTGTTCTCTTTTTACCTTATTCCACGTTTATAATCCTCTCTTCTGCAATCTTTTGTATTGGGATTCTCCATTAGTTCTGGTCTCATGTTTTTCACTTCTTTACTATTTATTTTGTTGATCTTATTTTTTTTATGCTAGAACGAAATATGATAGAGTAAATCACCGTAAGATAATTTTAACCTTCCATATTTTTTCTGCCGAACAATCTGCAGATTAAACGATATCTTAACCGTTTTAGTAATTTAATTATCAAATTGAGAAAATGTGAAATCACCACTCTTGTCTGTGATAATCTTGCCAACTAATTATTTGAGGAAAGTATTTTAAGGTGATAAGAATTTTTACTGAGATTGAAAAGATACCATACATAAGGTAGAACATGCTTATTAATGGGAAAAGACATTCTTACAATGGGAAATTCGTGGAACTTTTACTTAAATATTGACATTTTATATGCCGAGATGATAAAATGGTTTTAATAAATTAAAAAACAAAACCTTGTAATTGTTTGTAATTCCTATAAGTTAGCAAATTAAATTTACATTTTTAATGAGCCATTATAACGCGTTGACCTTGAACTGATTCTTGCTTTCGTCTGTGGCTTTGTGGTCAGCGGACTGGGACTTGGCAAAGAATCGAGTAAACGTTTGCGTAGTTTCCTTGGAGGTTCGTGTAATTTCTCAACAGATTTACCAAAAGTATCTGACGATTTTCGCTTCACTGAAACATGATTATTTATGTAAGTTTGATTGATTTCGGATAATTCTGTCTTAGGAATTTTATGAAATAAATCAGAAAGTTTGTTTGAAGTCAGATCGATCTCAGTTAGACCAGGGATTTGATCTGGTCTTAAAGGTCCATTACGAAATAGTTTGGCAGGTATTCCTGGGTAGGATTGATTAGCAGACTCACGACGTTTTTCTATCAACCGGGTAATAACCTATCAAATAAATATTAAATAATTTACAAGATATTATCATTTACGTAAAATTATCAAACTCGTATCACGAATGGTGTTTTACAGATTTTAAAGTTCATAAGAAAATATTCACGAAACAAAATGTTTAAAGATACGGTAGGACTCCATGATAAAATCAAGAAACGTAAGCTTTCTTCCTATGATACTCTTTATCAAATAATTAAGAAGGAATCACAAAGGAAAACTACTAAATGAATGGTACAATTATAACACTTAGTTAGCGTTTCAGACAATTGTCTTCCAAAAACTCAATCATATTATACTTTTACAATAACATCATACAAAAAAACTATTATTCTCAAAATTAGAATATCATAATCATTTGTAATTTGGAAGTACCATAGAATATCACAAAATAGAACACTTTCCTAAACTTAACACAGATCAGTAAAAGGATTAAACAGCTGAAAAGTAAACGACTCTTTATAAACAGAATAATTATAAACTATAAGACTTTTCCATTAACATAATTACAATAACTCATACAATTGAAACACTAATCATACATGTTCAATACTTTGTGTTAGCTAATACATGAAAGAGTAAATGTAAATTGAATTATGTATCCATAAAACTATATACAATCAATGGTGGTAAACTAATGGTATATGATCAATGGTTTGCTTTTTTTTCAAGCACACCAGTACAATTCAACAATATCATATACATATATATTCCAATATTCACCAATGAGCCAAAATTATTACCTGAATTCTAAATGTATTTTTATAGATAATAATGAAATATTAAGTAAATGTCTTATTTTATTATTCTCATTTATAAAGTGTATCTGTTATATCCTAGTGAAGAAATAAATACGAGTAACTTCCAGGACTTATTAATGGACGATTATTCTATATATATTCTCACTGTTTAACTATTGAGTAACTAGATTGTGTACATCTATGTTCATCATACTACAAGCTTCATTTTGACCTATGGATTATTATCATACGAATTACTGTCCTCAAATTATATTCATTTTATTGATTACTGTATCCCATATTCACAGCCACATTTGGCTTGATCTTGTACAAATATTATTTTCTATTTTATGGTGTGATGAGGTCTGTCTGTCTGGTATATAAACAGAGTATGCTTGAAATAAATGATTCGCATAGCAGAAGCTGCAATTGGTGTTCTGGACTCAATTGGAAGGGCTAGGCGGATAAAAGACGCTAGACTACTCATACTGGTCGAACGTCATTGATTTGTCACAGTGTTAAGATCGGAGAAGTCGTATTTCGATTGGTGGATAATTCACGTGATAAAAGCCGGACATAAAAATCAATAACGAATTGTCATACGTCTTATTTTTTATAAAGTCATAACAGTACCTTAGGTAATGAACACAGCTATATGACTTTCGAAAGTTTGGAGTTAGCCATTCAGTAGTTTCTTTTAAATAATTGCAAACGAACTTTGATTTACACTATTTCGAAATTAACTAGGAATATATCACTTTCATTCAATTTGGTAAACAAGTTAAAACTATACAGACTTAGGTAAAAATGAATCAAACAGTAACAACAACAACAACAACAACAACAACAACAATAAATACCTGTTTTTGTTTTGCAATTAATTCAGAAAATCTAGTATAAATAATATTTGGATATAATTCACAACCCATTAATGTGGCACCTTCATACTCTTTAATATAACCTAAATAAGCTTGTCGAGCTAAGCGTATTTCACGTGAAAATCCTTGCTTTCTAAAATAACCAGTAGCAAATGAATCAGCATATGTAAGAAAATGAAATATTTTATGTTGTAAATGATAATCTTTTAAATGATTCATCATTTGTGTTCCGTAACCCTTGAAAAAGAAAAGAGAAAATATTGTCATAAATATAATTAAATATAATCATAAATAAATAATGTATTTGTAGTATCCCAATGAGGAGTAAAAAAATTAGATCTTTTGGATTAATTTTAATTTGGTTATTTATTTTCTGAAGAAGTGGTCTACACTGAGTCACGAAACGTCGGAAAACTTAATTTTTCTACGCATTGAGATGCCCCCTAATGTCCTGGTACGGCTGAGAGTAAGGAGAGTCCGCTCTCCTTCTCCAAATGTTCTCACATGGCCACGAGAATATATAGCCTTTGTCAGGGAAGTCCTACTCACTGCCTTCTCGTGGCGCGACCGTTGTTTACGAAACTGAGAGGACGAATAGCGAATGTCCGGCTCTTTAACCGGATTGGCGGACAAAGCGAGTCCACCTAGGGGAGTTGGAAAACCCTGATTACAAACCGATGGTGCACATGGGCTCCAGTATCCTGAGGGAACAAATGGCATATGAATCAATTGTTGGTCACCGGCTACCATGGGACTACATCTCCTCACGATGCTCCACTGCCTTGTGGATCAGATCTTTAGGTCAAAGGCTCGGAGTGTGGTCCCCTAAGAAAACCACCTGCTTCAGTTTGGGCACCTAGGCAGTATCACAGCCCTCACACAAATCGAGCGAGATTTGTGCGGCGCATATGTATCTGGTGCTTCCTTGTACCAATATTTATGTGATTAGATAAATAAATAAATATAAATATATTATTTATATTTATAACAATCTACCCAATGCTCAATTTATTCGAATTTATCAAATCGAAACTTGCTAATGATACCCACAAATATAATAATAGTATTGTTTATTGAAATATGAACATTATGACACTAAATAACCAGATTTCTATCAATAATAAAAGATATTGAATAGCTGAATTGCAGATATAGAGATCTTATTATTACAATCCAAGATTATATAAGTAAAATATTTTTGACAAAGAATATACATCTTTCAATTATTATATGATTGATTGTCACGAGTCACTGTAATTGATTTTTGATAAATTAATTTTAGTTGACTTGTCTAAATTTTTTAATCAGTAATTAGATATTAATCAAGTGTTTTAGTCGATTACTATCTTTATGTCACTAACATATAACAATTAACGTCACAGGTACCATTTGCCAACACATTACCAAATTTCATGATTTCTTTGATCTAATAAGATGGATACTGTATATAGGCTGTAGGTAAGTCAGTGTTGCAACAAAGCAAACTTTCTATAACCTCCTATTATATAATGCACTGAGTTGTGCTAACCAAATTTATTCTTTGTATTTAGTTTTAACAACGGATAATCAATGAGCATGTAGAAAAATTTACGCACAGTAAAATGTATTTGCATGAAATATTCATTGTATATCGACAGTCTGTTTAAAACTAATCCTAACAATTTTGATAGTGTAATAAGAAGACGAAGATTGTCAGGACTATGCTCAGTTTTACGCGTTCTGATATAATTTTACATTTAAGGTTGACAAACTCATTTAACCTTTTAATAATATATGCAGGGAGTCATCTTTTAAGAAATTTAAAGAAATTAGTCCCCTTGATACATTGTCGAAATATATCAAAGGGACTAATTGCTTTAAATTTCTTAGAAGACTCATTGCACATAATCCTAACAAGAAAAAATTCTTAATAACAGTCTCTCAAATCACAAAAGTTCAGAAACAAGTTTCACTAGTTTGAGAATAGGCCTTATAGCAGCGATTTAGTGGAACTCGAAGTCATGAAATACGCACTACTTAGTGGTAGAGCAGGAACAGAACCAATAAAAACGGAAGAAAATAATGATTATTATAAACAGAAATTAAGGGAAGAAATAAGTAGGTGAATGATAATAGTGTATTGGAGATCTAAAGGAAGATAAGAATTAAATATTACTTGTAATATATATGATCGGTTTTGGGTATTAAATTACGATTCTACAACCATTGACTGATTTATAACCTAAAAGATGTCAGTGAAGCATGGAATAATTTATTACACGGATAACAGCAACAGTCATAGGATTCATGATTCATTCTACGTCTCAGTTTGGCTATCATCAATTCATATCAATTAAATCCTACTCAGGCCAGTATAGCACATTATGCTAAGTCGTTGGGCATATACAGCACATTCTATACTGAAATAATAATGGTACTACTCATTTGGAAGTTCTATAGTTTTAATATAAATGATCAATGCTAAGTTACCAATGAGATTTTGTGGAAATATCGGGACCTCTCACAAAATCATTTGTCATTCTACTTTAAATTAATTACTTCTTTGTATTAGTTATTGCCACTTTTATTCTTGTTATAAAATTTGTGTTACTAATTACGACGAAGCAGAAATACGTAATTTTTTTCATTCTACAGTTTAAAAAACAATAATAGTTAGAAGCTGATAAGTGAATGATGTACTGAATTTAAGTCCACTACCAAAATTCAGTGTATAATTAAATATTTTCCATATGTGTTTACGCAAGACGTATATATATATATATAACTTACTTTTACTTGTTCATTGAAAATTACTGCACAAAACACAATTTCCGTAAATCCCTGAGATGGAAACATACGAAAGCAGATTCCGCCGATAGCATGTTTTTCACATGAATCAGAAACTTTTAACAAAATAAGATTTTTGTGTTTTCTGTGTATACATATGAAATAAATGAAACAAAGACTAAATATAAATGAAAGACATCAGTAATAATGATTTGTATGTACCGAAAATATTATATATCGAATGGAAAAGTCAAGATATGGTAATATATATATGGTGAATATATATACTAATGACTTGGTTAAGAAGTAATCACATACTGATTTGAGTTTAATAAGCTTCACATGATAATTCATGTAAACAAAACAATAACATTCCTACTTAAATGTCTTTTTATACAGTCGCAAGAGATTAATCGAGAGAATCGTTTAGAGTATGATAACCGAACATATGATAATAACAAAACCATCACGATTTCTGATTACAAATTTCAGTCGTGTCACACTAGAAGGCTACAGTTTTGTTATTTGGAAGGAATAATAGCAAATGTAAGATAACATTTGACTATATTAAACTCTGACTCGAAAGACTTGCTGTATGAGAAATAGTATTACTAATAGACGGTTTTAACTCTAAACAATGATGCTGGATTGTGATACAACAGTTGAAAGAAGAATCCTTAAACCACTGAGATACATCTAGAAAATTATTTTAACAAATACGCAAAATTAAAAAAGACATTGCAGTTAAATCACTCAATACTGGAATTTATGAATGTTTAGTTGACAAAAAAGGAGTATATTTCTTGAAATAGTTGAGTAGGGAAAAAACCCATTACGAAAACTTGAAAACAATATAATTGCGAATATCATGTATACAAACTTACGGGTCAAAAATAAGTCGTGCAATGTATTCCTTTGGCATACGAGGTAATTGCAAAGCAAATACATTTAATAACTCCAAAAGCCAAATATATGTTTGTGGAGGTTGATTAGGATTTAAACTATTATTAACTATATGAAATTCAATATTCCCAGCTGATTCTTCTTGACGTGCAGCGGCGTCTCTTGTTGCATTTAATGAATGAAGCTAACAAGTTATCAAAAAAGAAAAAAATACACAATTGCATAATACGAGTTGAATAGAGAAACCAATTTCACCACCATAACAAAACAGATGAGTAATTTATTTCTACAAAAGGTTGTAATTATTTACAATAAACATCACAAGCAAATAAAACTTTTCTGTATCTTGAATACATGAAAGCGGATATTCAACACGATCTCGAATTAATGATTTTTCACTGCATATCTGAGTCTAAATGATTAATTTTAAGAAAATTAGTACATGTATGCTTCTACACAATGATGAACGAGATAGGTGTGTGAATATCAGTTAATTTGTAAAGCACTAATATTATCCAACAACAATGTATAAATTTCAGTGCTGACTACTTTTAAGATATAAATGAGTAATATTTTTGGATGATGATCGGTGATACTAGTCATATGGTTAGAGTGAAGTGAATGGAATATATTTGAAAACATGACTTCATTCTATATTTATGCACTAAGAACAAAATTATAATCATAGTTCACTGGGAACGATACTATTAAGTATAGTTGTAACAGAAATCAAAAAATGAACACAGTATGTGAAAGATTTAGTCATCCATTTTTGCTTTGAGTTTATTTATCACTGTTAACTTTGTAGAGCTCACTTACAAATAAAACATTAAAGTAATATTTGTGTATAGATGCAAAAAAGATTTAAAAAAGAATATAAATACCCTGAACAAATTTTAAAAAAGACAATATCAGAATCAATTTTGTAGCTTACCGTTTGAAACGGATAAAATCCTTTACAAGGGCTTTCATTGTTTTTCATTTCTTGTAGAATTTGTTCTAATTCTGTACTATTAACATCTAAAATATTTAAATTATCATTCAATGACTTTTTCATATTGCTATCGGTGACTACAGCTTTGTCTTCTGATTTACAGTTTGGTTTTTCTGAATCACTTACAGACGATTGTGTATTAGTCGATAACTGACTTCGAAGACGTATACCTAAATGTTTATTTTACGATTAAAAATACAGAAAACAATAGAAGAAAAGGAATAACAATAAGCTTGGATACTGCACAGAAAAAAGCTCTAAGTGGCTCACACAATAACGTTTTCATCAACAGTTACAAAATGAAGTATATCTATATTTCATAATAGCTTTCTTAAATACATGACAAAGTGAGAGTTTCCTTTCATGTCAACACGTACCGTTAAGTTCCACCAATATGACTGTATATGAAAAGAGCTAGGTACACAAAAAGGTACAAAAATTCAATCATGTACCCAAATTAGTTAAGTAATGCAGTGTACTCAGCTCATGAAGAAGAAAATGCTTCTCACACACAAAACGTTGCACTGACGATGTTCAAAGAAGCACGAAAAACAATTATATGATGGGAATCTCATGATCCACAATCATCAACGCATTCTTCAAATCATAGAACGATGGAATCACAACGAATGTTATCCAGTACTATGCACCCACCAATCATAGCAATGAAGACGATAAACATCAGTTTTGTGAGGCTGCAGTCGATCGTAGAGAAGTGATTGGGAAAGAACATAACCATCCTGATTTGATACTTAGGCGCAAAGTCGAATTGGACTACACTGACTATGAAGATATTATGCAACGACATGAACTGACTGGGAGAAAGGGACGAAAACGGTGAGATCTTTGCAAAGTTATTTGCATCCAATTAAATGGTTGTAGGTGGTGCTGTATTCCTCCATAAACATACACAAAGCTTCATGCGTCTTACAGGAAGATCACATTATACAGAACCAGATCGACCATATTTGCATCAATGAAAAGTTCAGAAGATCAATGAAATACTTGGGACCAAAGAGATGAACTCCATAGCTTCAGATAACCAACTACCTGGTGGTTGCCAATATGCAACTAAAGCTAAAGAAGCACTGCACAACTAGAGAAACAGCATTACAAAGGCCCAGTACAGACTTCTTTCGACATACTGATAAACTCGACGAGCTCAACAATAGGTTACAAATCCTACAGGATCTACTCAAAGAAGAAGAAACTACTGTGGAAAACAAATGGAAAGGGACCAAAGATACACTAACGTCAACGTGCCAAGAGGTTCTAGGCCGCAACAAGCATCATAATAAGGAATTGATCCTTATTGAGACCTCGGACAGGATTCACGAAATGAAGAACAAGAAGACACCAATTAACAATAACTGAACAAGAACAGTGAAAGTCAGGGCACAGACCGAATACATAGAACTAAACAAGGGAGTGAAGATTGGCATTAGAACCGACAAGCAGAAATACGTGGAACACCGAGCAATGACAGCGGAAAGGGCTGCAAGACGGGGAAGTATGAGACAACTAAATGACACAACAACGCAACTGGCAACGAAATATTGTAAACCAGAGCGACCAGTCAATACGAACATAAAGACGGTTCTACTGTAAGGAGTAGATATATGAAGAACAACTACAACCATCATCTTAAAGGTACAAGTATTTATAAACAATTATATATGCAAGATATTCAATGTCCGTTGGCCAGATACCGTCAGCAATAACCTACGATGGTTAAGAACCATCCAACTTTCGGTTAAAGAAGAAATTACGAAAAGATTATGGAGGTGGGTGGGACAAACATTGAGGAAACCACCAAAGTACATCATTAGACAAGTCGTAACTTTGATTCTTGAAGATAAAAGGAAAAGAGGAAGAACAAATAACATTTGGAGTCGAGAATTTGAGGCAGACATCAAAAGACTGAATAACATTTGGAAAAAACTGAGAAGGAGATCGCAGGACATGGTTGGATAATCCTGGTCAGTGGTCTATCCTCCACTAGGGGCAACAGGTGTAATGTTTTTATTAATAGTATTTTTCAATATGACATTTGCAATATGAGTAGAATCCATGTTTCATCTACATAATTAACCATCATAATGGGCGTTAATTTTCTGTCATCCGACAAAATACTTGTGAACGTTGCAAACCAGAAGCTTGTACGTGCCGATTTAAGGTCGAAATAAAAGGAGGTGTCTACTGAAACGTCCATACATTTATCAGTTAAACCACAGCGTGAATCCAACAAGAGGGTTTGAGACAGTGTTGTACGCCACACTGACACTGAACGACGCCCGTTTTTTTAACAACCAAGAGCCTCAGACCCTAAACGTTATGTTATAGCCCCCAAATGCACTGTTACGGCCGAGAGTTGGGAGGGCCTGCCCTCTCTCTCGAAATGTTCTCACATGGCAACGCGTATACGGCCTTTGCTAGGGAAGTCCTACTCACTGCCTTATCGCACCAGGGTGTTGTTTACGAAATTGAGGGGACGGAAAGCGAATGTCCGGCGCTTTAACCGGGTTGGTGGACACAGAGCGTTCACCTAGGGGAGTTGGAAAACCCTCATTCCAAACCAATGGTGCACATGGGTTCCAGTACCCTGAGGGAACAAATGGCGTATAAACCAATTGCTGGTCACCGACTACCATGAGACTGCATCGCCTGACGCTGCTCCACTGCCTTGTGGACTACACCTTTAGGTCGAAGGCTCCGGGTGTGGCCTCCTGAGATCACCTGCTTCGGTCTGGGCATCCGGGCAGTATCACAGCCCTCACACATATCAAGTGACTTATTTGGCGCATATATATCTGGTGCCCCCTTGTACTAATATTTATGTGTTCAAATAAATAAATATAGCGAAAGAAGAAACTGATAAGGTGAGTAGATGGGGCATTGTACAACCTTTGATCATGCCGTGGGGATAAATACGCTATACCGCACACTCATGATGGCAACAAGAACATGGTTGGCAATAGTCTCTTCACCAAAACTGACTTAGTCCGAGGGTATCACTACATCCCTGTAGCGCCAAAAGAAGTTCCAAAAACATCAATTACAACACCGCTTGGTTTATTCGAACTTGTAAGAATTCTGTTCGGATTATCTAACGCAGTAAATTTTTAAAAGGTTTATAGATATCAATGTCAAGGATGGACTTGATAGTTTCAAATAAACTGAGCATTGTTAGAAATTTAATAATAAATGTATTTTTTTTGTTATAACCCAATGAGTAGAAAATTTGTATTTCTGACTATTTAAACTTGTGTTGATTTAGTTCGGTTATTTATTTACTCTGAAGAAGCGGCTTACATTAAATCACGAAACGTCAGAAATACAATTTTTCTACTCACTGAGTTACAACAAAAAAATATATTTATTATTTTAAAAGGTATATTGACCAAGTACAACATGAATTGTCATTCACACAAGCCTATATTAACAATATACTAGAAGACTTAATCCAAGATAAACGCTTTATACTATGTTTTAGTTGGGAATTGTTGATAATCTATCTGTCAAACATTTTTGATACATAGTAAACGGCATACAGTTCATGGTTTATACCGATTATAAGCCAGAGCGATAGTAAACATTGATACCAATTATTCACCAAGAAACTTACAACACCTCAATTTTATTTCAGTTTACTACTGACACAGTATATAAAAGGTAAGAAAAACGACTTTGCAGATGGATTATCAAGGAAAGATATTAACGCTTTCGCAGTCCCTGACACAAGTTATCAAGAGATGGCAAAGCTCCAAAAGCTCAACAATGAGTTTAACAAACTTTTCGAGTCTAAGAAAACAACGTTAATATTTCGAAACTTTCCTGCGAATGAAAAGGAAGCATTGATTTATGATATTTCGAGAGGTAAAACTCGTCCCTCTGTACCCTCCAGCATGAGACGAAGTATTTTTGAAAAACTAAACGTATCTTACCCAGGTATTAAAGCAACAGTAAAACTTATTACAGATCAATTTGTATGATCAAATACAAATAGAGGTTTACGAAAATGGGAGGGAGAATATATTTAGTGCCAGAAACCGAAGACCCACAGATGCACCATGTTTCCTATAGGAGTCTTGCCCTCACCAAACACAAGATTTGACCATATTTATATTCAGGTTGTGCGACCGCTATCAGTTTTGAGCAGGTAAACAAACTTGCTAACATATATCAACAGATTTACTAGATGATCCGTAGCTATCCACTGAAGGACATGACAGCAGCAACAGTGATAAGAAAAGTGATGAAGCGCTGAATAGCAAACTTTGGGGTCCCATCAGCGCTTACGACTGGCCATGGTGCGCAGGTTAACTATGACTTTCGTCCATTCTACTCATATAATAACCGGCTTAAGACATCAGAGTGTCACGCTACGCTCAACTTCAGCAATGATGACCCCATGATTTTACTAGACATGACCAACAGTTGACAGAGACTTCGGATGGTAGATTGTTACAAGCACTGATCCGGACGTAAATATAGGGATGGAGAGCCTTCAGAAGGTTGGTGTACAAAGCACAGAGCAGCGATGAACCAGACGGACTGTTTCTCTAAATGTCTCGTCCCTGTTGCTTTGTCTGAGAGCAGATTGCTTTTTCATCTTTTACTGTAGTGTTTTGACTAAAGGTTGACATTCTAAATCTATTTACTTTAACCAGTTTAAACAACTACCTAGTGTTATGCCACATGTCTTTAAAGATTTAGCCTTAACTACTTGAAATATCAACTTTTAATTTTACCTGAAAATAATCTCATATACTTAATAAACGCAACTGGCTGGGGTCGATTTCATTCGACAACTGATGACAGATTTATGGCAAATGAATTATAATTTATAGTCATTTAGGAAGCCTTTATAGAAACATAAATGTTGAAGTGCTTTATTTGGTACTGACCGAAAAGAAGTGTTGTAGTGAACGAGAACTCAGGTGGGGAAAACCAATTTATTGTTTAATCCGAAATCACACAGCGGCCTAGTAAAATATGAAAATCATACATTAAATACATCATTTACACATCTCTGCGTTTTCCTTTACATATTCCGTTATTTCTCTAGTTCCGTTGTTATTTCGATTGCTTTCCAATTACCTTCCTGTTCTCTTTATTTCAACTTTTGGCTTCCAGTAGTTTCCATTTTCGATTGTTACTAAATACTATTTATATTTGCCGGTATAGGTAGCATAAATCAGTGTGATCACAAGTAAAAACATATCAAGAGACCATTCTTTTCTATTGTATCCGGAAATACTTATTGACATCGTACAACTTTAGTTTACAAGTGAGTCCAATGGTTTAGGGGATAAATTGTATGCTCTTGGTCTTTATAGAACTATTCGCTAATGATCTGGCGATGCCAACAATAGAAATATTCAGAATAAAGATATTTAAACCTACGAAAACTACACAATCTCCAATCAGAAAATGAAATGAATGAAAATCACAGACTAGAAATTGGGCTTAAAATCAGATCAAGCATAAAGATTCAAATAAAAAAATGGCTGTCTTCAATGAAAATTTACTAACACGTACTTGTTCTTCGGTGCGTTGAATGATCAGTTATCTTGGCAGGTTTTGTAAATGACTCCTCAGGTTCAGATTTAATAGGTGTATTAACTACCATATCCCTATCACCATTCACCAAATCTGGATTACTAAACAGTCTCTCCACTTTTAGATCAGTGAGAGCCGGTGTAACAACTGAATCACTTTTCAGTTCACTTGAACTACTGATGATTATATTACGTTGATGTGTAGAGAAATTGACCACGTGGTCAATAGAAATCGACTGTAATAATCCGCTTGGTGTGATTACATTGTCGGGACGCAATGGTGGTTGAAAATATGGATCCCAGACGGAAGTCGTTTTGTCATCAATATTATCTTCCAGCAAATTACACAGTCTGAACAGGAAATAATTAGAATGGAAATGAAGTACCATAGAGTACGATAACACTAAAAATTTAAGAACGAAAAATGATTGTTGTTTACCGTGTTAAAGGTTGTATTAAATGTATCTTTGCATCCAGAATGGACGGAATTATAGAATCCTGTTTGAAAAATTCGACTAGTCTTCTTTTAATTTCAGGCAAAACGGCTAACAAGAAATTCTTTCCAAATGCACATGTAGCCTCAGTATATGGTAAGGCGTTACAAAACTTTGGCACATAACAGTGGCATATCCACCTGAAAAGAATCGAATAAGTATATATACATGCAATGTAAAATACCTCATATATATTAATTTGTATCCTGTTTTATTTTCATACTTCTGAATCCTTTGACTTGGGTATGTGATCTTATATGAATTCACATATGCTAAGAATAATTTACACAGTTCAATTGTTATTTCTGGATTTTGAGGATCGGTGAGAGCACAGAATAGTAACGCGTTTCGTACGGCCTTTTAAAAGTTAGAGAATAAAATGGAATTCACACTTCATATACTTACGGTATTGATATCAGGTCGCTCGAAAGGAGGTTTGTCATCAAATACGGGTTGTACTTTATTCATTAACGCCTTACGAAGGCGCTAGAAATGAGACGGAAATGATTTTAGGATGCCTTACCTTCAAAATACAGAAATATATATTTCTTGTTTCATAATCTTCTTCTTTGGTACATAAAATATACATTCGTTCCACATCGTCAACCATTTGCATTGCACTATTAAGCCACGTGCTCTCACTTGGATCAAACAAGCTATAATGAACATGACAGCAATTTTCACATATAGCTTCAATGAGTTTTTCATCTATCGCATTGTCTGAGAGCTTCCATGTACTACATTTGCAACCTTCATTCTGCGATCAGATATTTTATAAAAGGTTACTCATGTACTTACTTCACATTTAGAATAAGGTAAATATCTTGACAACTTTTGATATAAAGTCGAACTATCCATGCTCAGATTATCGCTTTCTATAGGATCAACGTTTGTTCGCCATCACTAATTTTCAAACGTACTATCCAAAATTCATGGACATTTGGAATAGAGAACTTAGAGCTGAAAAATCAAGTTTTCTTATTCAACATAAACAAAATACTTGAATAGTGACAAGAAAACGATCGAAATCTAACAAACCCAGTGAATAAACAACTTTACAGAAACCTTTTGATACATATTTAATTACAAATAACCGCGAATATTCACCATGTTATGCGTTTCTAGAATGAAAACCATATGGAATCGACTGCAAAGTTGAAAAACATTGGTACTGAAGAGCGCTTTGTCTTGTGAACCACGCGAATCAGCTTTAAATAACTAGACATCAAAAACAATGTCAACAGCTTAGAAAAGACACTGTAGTGCCTCTTGCACCACACCGTGAAAGAATGTGGGTGTAATACAAGAGATAATCTGTTGCTGATTGAATTTAGAACTAGGCAACAAAATTAACCACAATGAGTTTGGGAAGAGCAACGATGCGTTAATATAAGCCACAATTATTGACCTGTGCACATTCGTAAGACACCTCTAGTGTTCTTTGGTAGATCCGGTACAAGGTCTCAGAAAGAGTAATGCGACCAGCATCTCTAGTGGTCTATGTTGAGGCGATCCGGAAAATTTCTCGCAATAGACATGACAAGCTCAGGAAACATTAAGAGGCATTTTATCCAATCAGCGTTTGATTAGAAGTTTTGCTAGAAATATCGCGAAAATGAAAAGTCACATGTAGAGGTCCTGATTGGCTGACTACTACGCTGCTACTATGTTTAGTAGTATTCTAGAATTTTCAAGAAAACTCAAGGACTTCTAAAGTACTATAAAAACCCTATATTTTCTGTACATAAATGAACATTTGGAGTAAAGTGCTCTTCGTATATTTTGCGCCTTTTCTCTCGTGTTTAAGTCGCTGTGTAGTTCTAGCTTGGGGGTTACGAGACTGGCTTAAGATCCGAGTATAGCATTCAATCAACAAGACTTATCAGTCCAACAGCTATTTGTCATTGCATCGTTGTCCCCAGGCTTAGTGACGTGTTTATGATAGGTATCAATGGAGGGAAAACTAGGCCAGGTGAATTTAACGAAGTATCTGCGGACAGCATTTCTGAATTTAAAAATGAGCGACGTGGGGCTGTATAATGTTAAGTTCAATAAATACATAGCTATTAAACTGGTCGCTGTAATCCATGACGCACCTGCTCGTTCGAATGTAATATACACAGTTAATCACAATGGAAACGCAGGTCGCGATAGGTGTGTTTTAGTTGGTCGGCGCCTTGACGGAAAATGACGTCCTCAAATGGTGAACGTACATTGAGAACTTATGATATCTTTCGTCAGCAGATTCAGTCAATTTACTATCAAGGGCATTCCAATTTCGAAGCACGTGCCATTAGTATGATATTAACATTCCCTTTAAATCCAATGTACATGGTATACTTAGGTGTGACGACGAAACTAATCAATCTATGGATAGATTTTATTCATAAAAGCCTTAGAAACATGAGAAAATTCGTAATTGTGGAGATAAATAAGTTAATATCAAGTTTTGTTGCAAGTACTCCCTCAGACTTTCAGCGTAAATGTCAGAGATAAGATTTCGTCTCAGTATGGAAAGCGAGTGTCGATTGTCTCTTCTGTATTTAGGACCCGTAATTCTTAAACATTGTTCACCACAACCGTTGTATCTGGATTTTAGGCGTTCAGTATTAGCGACGTATTTGTTAGTACATTCCAGATGAAATAGCAGCGCAACAGATTAGGTCAGAAATGATTTACCTAATTTTCTTAAAGAATATGAATGGTGTTGCGGACCTGAAAACTTAGTTTGTAACGTGCATTTGTTGAAGCAGCTCACTTATGACGTTCGTGTGCATGGAGATTTAGATTCTTTTTCCGCCTTCCCACTTGAGTCTTATATGAAGATTAGGAAGTCAGTGCATAGCGGTCATATTGTAGCAAAGCAAGCTGCTCAGAGTTATGTGGAGATATCTTTCTGTGGTAGGCTGCAAGCTAGCATTTCGTCACTACTTTACAAACAGTTGTTAAGTCTGACCACGAAAAACAATTAATTATCTTTAGGAACACTAAAATAACTTCATTTAGGCCGCATAATGTAATGATAGTACACGGAAAGCCTGTGCTAATCACTGATATAGAGAAAGACGGATTGATTGAATTTAGACTATACACTGACACACGTGATTATTTCGAGGAACCGTTCCCTTCTAATGATAAAGGAATACTTATGTGCTCGATAGTTAGTCATGAGCACAAATAAATTTCCATTGACGATATTGACTGTAAATGTATTACCGTTAAATGTGCTAATAATGTGGTAATTGTTCCCACTGGTATATAAGTCCATTTGAATATATTTTTTCAAATTCCTGCTGATGGTATTACTTTAAATCATTTCCTTACCTTCTATATACTGTTTAGCCGACTAATGAGCAGTCCGTATATATCGACACACCAAGGTGGAAGCAGGTTCCAACTGCACCTAAAAAGAGGATTGTGGGTAAACAACTTTGTCTCTATCCTACGGACGCTGTGGATATGCACCTGCAGGACAGTACCCAAACGGATGACAAGGAACAACGTTCCAAGTACTCGAATCGTTTGCCCTAGCGCTGTGAGGTGATAAAAGGACGTGAGAAGGGTTAGTCGTGGAGACAAAAGAGTTATTAGGTGTAGGAAGGATTTGGATGTGACCAACTTGGTCTCGTGTGCAGTATCGGGTATGAGGGCTAATATTACTTCCCGGCTGCCTACACCGTGGAAGGTTATTTCTTGAGGGACCCGAAAAGGAAGTTGGATTAGTGTTGGTCATAACGACCTGGGAGCGTGACCCCAGTGCCCAAGGGGCTACTGCTTGAGGCCGGTCACGCACGACCTTTTTGTGGGGGATTTTTGACGCGTTAGTCCCGTTCTTCAAAGGACCTTGCCGCCGGAGACGGATATCTGTGGGATCAGGCAAGGCGTGCATTCTTAGGGTCGACCTCTTCTAACCCCACCCCTTTTTATGGGAAGGCAGTATCGCTGTCATGCTGGTTGTCTGAAGGAAACACCTTACTGCCGTCACACCTCTGTAAAGTCGGCAGTGCGACTGCACCTTCGGACCTTGGGATTGCTGTTTTTAGTCTTACCGCTCTTCAACCGACCTGTCTGGCATGGTAGGATCTTGAGGAACGATTGTTCCAGCCAGTATAGCTCGATTGGTTCATCGCGATAGGCAAGCCCGACCACCACGTCAAGGTAGCAGCAACGGCGTTCTACCAAATTCTAATCTTCTGAATTCTCCATGTCCCTATCCTTTTTCTCTTTTCAAATTTATTTCACTGTATTATACTCTTTCAATAACATCTTCAAACTCTAATCTTTCACATAATGCTCATACTCTTACTACTTCTACCACTATGGGATTTGAATCGACAACTGAATCTCTGTGCTAATGTGGTATGGCAACTCGAACCGATGTACGTACGTACGAAGTCCTACGTTGTGACTAACTGACTGAAACGGATGACAATTAGCCTGCCCTGAAGTGCAAGGTCAAGGTGGTGACAATCATTCCTTATAGATAGTCTCTAGTCTACAAAGGACTTGTTGATTTCCTTCAAAAAATTAGATGTTTACTGTATAAACAGCTTAACGGACGAAAACACTTTGCTACTAAACACTCAGAAGCCGAAGAGTTAAACACAACATTCTTACCAGCATTTTGTAGAGGTGCGTTGAAACGTAAGGAAAGGTTTCTTTACAATTCCATCGACATGAATGTGGCCGAGATGCATGCTGGAAATAGCCACGTCCGATATCCCAAATTTCGGTTGTTCGACAGTGTCGTCTCGACGATTGCCAGGCAGGCTTGTTTACTTTTAATTTACTTTAATTAACTAGTTCGACACAATTGGATACGTCGCCATTAACCTTCAAATCTAGGCGTATAGGTAGTACGTTAGCGGCCGAGTAAGCCACGTGTCTGATTAAGTTTTTGAGATTTGATAGACTGTATACTGTACTGCAGAACATATCATCGGGTATTTCTGACTTGAGTGACAATATGAAGCAGCTACTATCGAAGTCTTGTGAGCGTGAACATCCGTGGAAATTCGATTGCGGACTATCAAGTCAACAGTTCCCTTTGTCATTTGAACAAGAACTGCGGCGTTGGACGCTTATCTTCAGCAGGAGGACATAAGGGACAGATTTGTAAGTCAACAAAATTAATTTGATCACTTGTTCGTATTACAAATGGCCATGTTGACGCGGTTAATGGATGATAATCCCATAACATTAATGCGATATATTTTATCATACATCATGATACCTGAGGTTACCAGTCATTTTGCGCTACTTGGCACTTCATCGAAAATAGCACTTCAGAAGCACAGGTTTTACGGCTGCATACGAAGTGGGATATGTTTTCTAAAACTTAATGTGCATTAACTAATCGGTTCCTGTCATCATCTGTCAACGAAAAACAACTTGCTAAGCTGTATGACATCGCGATTCAAGGTTATTTTCATGACATGAGAGACAAATTACAAAAGCTTCATCAAAGAAAACAAGAACATGCATGGACTAGTTTGAAGTGATAACTATTCTCTACTGTTCTATAGATACAGTCTTCAATGTTAACGAACATAACCGTAAGTAAAGCTTCACGTAGCTAGTTGTGTTAAAAAGGATGTCATTTAGATATCGTCGAAACATTTTTGTTCTTTCAATTTCAGTATTCACAAGATTATTTTGATTCTCAATAGTCAAACATGCGTTACGGAAAGGAATAACCAGTGGAGTGTTTTTCATGTTCAACTTTGTTTTCAATAAACATGCGCTTACTTTCTTACTTGCATAGAGAACTCTTTGACTGGGTGTTGAGAAAGCCTGTTTGATTTTAGATGCACTTGAAATTAAGTACACGTGCCTGATCAATAGTACATAACCTGCTCCTCCTTTTGTAGATCTTTTCAAGTTACAATAAGACTTGGCGATTACAATTAAAATACATAACAATCAATACCCTAGCATCTGCCAACTACTCATAATGTTGTACAATATGACGTTTTTCCTTTTCAATAAATTTCTTTAAACATCTACCTTTTTTAACGTCAATTGCAGCTCTAGTGTGGTGTGTTATGGAAATAGAAGCGAACACAGAAGACGTTTGTGATTACGTCAAAGGTGTGTTAAAAGTTGAGGCAAAATTAGATAAACCGGCGTGCATCGGAGCGAAAAGTAGACAATTCAGAGACAATTGAGACGCAGAGCGACATAACGGTGAAAGTTGGTATTAATTCGCCCGGACAGGCGAAAAAGCGGACATTTTGGAGCGTTTCTCCATTACCTCCCCTTTATTAGTTGTTTGAGAATATAGAAAACATTCTGAGTTAGGCAAAAGGTGGCCAACAGAGCGTGTAATTAAGCGTGCGGCTAGAGATTGGGAGAGTATTTAGACGAAGAGTAGACAATTCAGTGTATATCTAGTGAAAAATTAGACAATTCATCAACGTTTCGAACAGAGTGACATAACGGAGAAATTTCGGATTATTTTCCCGCGACGGGCGAAAAAGCAGGCATCTTGACGCGTTTCCTTCTTAGTCTTCTCTTTTTTTACGGAATATCCACTTTATTTCCTATATTTTATTCGTTATTTCCACTTTGTTAGCTGCTTCGACAAAACTTTTATTAAAAAGCTAGTTTTCTCAAATACACAATATAAGCGATATACATTATTCTCACGAAATTGGTGTCTACAAGCACCGAGATTACATTTTCTAATGGCAGGAATGTACAATTGTGCTACTATTAGTCGAGACCGAATAAAAAGGGGAAACCATTATTAACTGCACTGTATAACGTTGCAGTGGCAAAGCCTAATAATAGTGAATCAAAATTAGGAATCTGACGATTCCCACTGAGACTAAATACCTCCAACAGTTAGTAATCCAAAGCCCATACTTGCCTAACTCCTTCTAGTTTAACCAGCATTCGACCTTATGCATTAAAGTAGCCGCTACTATTTAAATACTCCAATATTTCTCCAATATTATTCGACATGAGTTTGTATAAACCGATTGATTCTTTGCTCCTGATTCTCGCTGCTTGAGTACGGTTTCATGTATTTGGTAATTTTCAACAGGTATTAGTCTAGCCACTCGACTAAACTAACTCTATTCAGCTTCATAGTTATTTGTGGATTTGTATGTCTTGTTGCTTGGGCGAATCCGTTCGTCCCATGACAGTAGGGATCCTGGATGTCAACAGGTTTAGCATTACAAGGCAGGGGGTTGCTTGCAATGTGAAGACAACACAGGTATAATTCAAGTGCTAAAGGAAGACGATCGATCCAAGAATAACAAGTAGGTTATACATGCACACGCGCCTTACAAAAGGGAAGTTTACTGAGAACTCATTTTGCATTTTTCAAAATTTTTCTATGTCCTTACGTAACAGAAGTATCATTTTTGGTTCATAGAATCTGTTCTGAGCTTAACGTTTGGTAGATTACTCCTCTTCTTAAGTTTTATCCGAGTTAATAGTTAATAATGTGATTTTTCCCCAGCTTACTATTCGCTCTTTACAGTTCTCTACGTCGAAGCTAGTTTCAGTACGTCTCAACCTTTTGTATCACCCCTTTGTTTCCGTTCTGTTCGTCTGTTTTTTTCCACAGTCGTAAACATTTGTAAGGATCTATATAACAACTTATATTTATATGTAAGCAACCTCGCCGCCTTTGGTATTCAGTATGACGAATGTAAAGATCCGTTTCACGAACCTTGCACGGACTTCGTAGTAAATGCTTAGAACAGACCTGGTAAGTCAGATTGCTAGTGGGTATGTAGCACATGCAACCTGAATACTGAGGATCTGCTGGGTAACATCACGATTCTCCTGTAGCTGTAAATAATTCCCCAAAATCAATAGCTCATTAAGTGTTCGACATTGGATGCTGACCATGTTGTCTAAGTGAACTTGTTTAGCTGAAGGCTTTCGGTCATGCATCCGTACCAGATCACGTTTCAACACGGCGTGGGACACAGCTCCTACGTTTCATTAACCAGCTTATAGAAAAGGTCCTCGATATATTGGTAACGAATTAAATATATCTTTCCTGCCTCTTCTCGTCTGACTTCTGATTTCTATCTGACTGGGAACGATCGAATATAGAAGGTGCTACTGGTAGCTAGTTGTAAAACTAGAACATCCGTTGCATCATCATTGGTGAGACCGACGTGATCTGGTACACCAAGTCAATATACTGTGAGTCTGTTCCATTTTGGAATATTATTATTCATTGTTATTCTTTATTTGAATTTTATATATTGTGATATACCTTTTTTCGCGAATTTTTTTTTCTCGGATATATTTTAATTAGACAATTTTCGTTATCTATATTACTATGACGGAACACTCTCCTAAGGTTCTTAAGTTTAAGTCTATTCCCCCTATTTCGATTCAGTTAACGCCATTTTGACCCGACAATATCGAGTCCTGGTTCTGCTATGCAGAAGCCGATTTTTGCATGCACGGAATCACGGACTCGCGCACACGTTTCCTTGCGGTAGTTAAGGCGTTACCGCGCGAGTTTAACAGGTACGTAACACCTAGTATGTTTACTAGTGATGTTCCCGAACCTTACGAAACGCTTAAACTATCGATTTTAAAACGCGGAGACCTAACTGATCGACAACGGTTAGACCAACTCCTTAACAATATCGACTTGCAACATGGTTCTGCGACGGACATGTTGCTTAGAATGAGAGAAGTCATCGGCCAACGAACTTTCGATGATGGCCTATTTAGACAACTTTTCTTGTCTAAACTCCCTCAACAGGTGCAGGCAGTGCTTGTTTCATTCCAAAACAATGCCATAGATGATCTAGCTGCATCTGCCGATCGAATCTTGGAAATCACCAAATTTTCTAAGGCCAAGGTTTTTTCCATCAAAGAAAAACCCCAATCGACCTCGACTGACATGGCCGAACTATGTCACACGCTTACAAGATATCTTAGAGTTCGTAATGTCCGTAGTCGGTCAAAATCCTCACGTAGGAGCGTTTCACGTAAGAGATCTGTCTCTCGACCACGAGAGACAGACAACCCCGACTGGTGCTGGTATCATAATCAGTACGGTAAGTCCTCTAGAAATTGCAGGAAGCCCTGCAATTATCCGACCTCAAAATCGAGTGACACGAATAAGATTTTGGGAAACTTCCAAGCCGGCACGCGTATACGGCAACCGTAGCCGGCGAACATAGCCGTCTGTTATACGTCACGGATGTGACTACGAAAGTTCGCTACCTCGTCGACACCGGCGCAGAAGTTAGCGTTCTTCCCGCGAACTCCAACGACAGACTTCACGAGTCTGTTTTAAGTTTATAGGCGGCAAACGGAAAACCAATCGCTACTTACGGTAAAAGGTACGTCTACCTTAACGTGGGTTTACGCAAACCCATACACTGGATTTTCGTGGTTGCAGATGTCTCTATGCCAATCATTGGTATAGACCTGTTACAACACCACAATCTACTCATCGACACACGCTCACGAAGGTTAATAGATGGAAACACTAAACTATCTGTTTGCGTAACTCCTTGTTCTGGTTGCAGGTTATCCCCAGTCACGATTAAGCACGCCATAGACCCATTGTACCAATCAGTACTCGACAAATACCCCGGGATATACCAATCGCAATCGAAATTACCTTGTGTAACCAGCAATGTTACACATCACATCTCGACTACAGGACCACCTGTATTTTCGAAAGCTCGAAGACTCGCTCCCGAGAAGCTTAGGTTAGCTAAAAACGAATTCGACCACATGATGGACCTAGGGATAATTCGACCATCGAATAGTCCATGGGCATCCCCATTGCACATGGTCTCCAAAAAGGACAGCAATGATTGGCGGCCAACTGGTGATTATCGGCGTCTGAATACTAAAACCATTCCCGATCGTTACCCGCTGCCTCATATTCACGATTTGACAGCTACCTTGAAAGGTACAACTGTCTTTTCGAAAATCGACTTAGTTAAAGCTTATAACCAAATCCCGACGGCACCTGACGACATTCCTAAAACCGCCATCATCACTCCCTTCGGTCTTTACGAATTCTTGCGAATGCCTTTTGGTTTAAGAAATGCGGCTCAAACCTTCCAAAGGTTTATAGACGACGTCTTCCGAGGTCTCAACTTCGTACATGCGTATGTTGACGACTGTCTAATAGCAAGTCCGGACAGAGAATCGCATCTCAAGCATCTGGACATTGTTTTTGATCGACTCCAAAGGCATGGCATTACTGTAAACATTCAGAAATGCCAAATCGGAACCAACTCCTTAGACTTCTTAGGACACAATATTGATGCCCAAGGCATCCGACCCCTTAGGAGCAAAGTGGCGGCTATTCTGGATTACCCAGAACCGACCACGATCAAGCACTTACGAACTTTTAACGGACTTGTAAGTTTCTATAGACGGTTCATACCCAAATGCGCATCCCTTATGAAACCGTTAACCGATCAGCTTCGTGGAAATGCAAAATCAATTAGTCTAGACGACATTGCTCGAAAAGCATTCTCCACAGCTAAGGAACACATCGCTAAAGCAACCCTGCTTGCTCATCAGGACACTCAGGCGCCCATTAGTATCGCAGTAGACGCATCCGACTCAGCAATCGGAGGAGTCTTACAACAATGGGTTAACAACTCGTGGCAACCTTTAGGATTTTTCTCGAGACGGTTGTTAGACGCGGAATCTAGGTACAGCACTTTCGGTAGGGAACTCCTAGCTATGTAACGTGCTGTACGGCATTTCCAACATTCCATCGAAGGAAGAGAATTCACGCTTTTTACCGATCACAAACCTCTTACCTTCCCTTTAAGTTCATCTTCAGGCAAGTACTCACCGCGAGAGTCTCGACAACTCGACTACATTTCGCAGTTTACTTCAGACATACAACACATTTCTGGAGCTAACAATGTAGTCGCAGACGCCTTGTCTCGAATTAGTTCCTTGAACAGTTTCCAAGGAATCGACCTTCTTAAACTCGCTCAGCTTCAAAAAGAAGACATTGATCTTCAGCATGAGTTATCCTCGACAACTCTTAAACTACGTAGTAAACAGATGGGAACAGATAAGGAAGCCTTACTCTGTGACACATCTACAGGTAGGGATCGTCCAATAGTACCAAAACATTATCGACGCAACGTCTTCAATACGTTGCACAATCTTTCTCATCCAGGTGCTCGTGCAACAGTCAAACTTATAGCCGAACGCTTTTGCTGGCCTGGCATGAATAAAGACGTGAGGGAGTGGGCACGCTCCTGTGTAAGCTGTCAGAAATCTAAGGTCATAAGACACAACAAATGTCCCTTAGGCTCTTTCAAGACCCCTGACGCTCGTTTCGACCATGTCCATCTAGATTTGGTAGGACCCTTACCCGACTCAAACGGATGCTCATATCTCCTAACATGCGTAGACCGTTTTACTCGATGGCCAGAAGCAGTACCTATTAAGGACATTACTGCTGAAACCGTGGCCCGCGCTTTCGTCGAACGATGGGTAGCACATTTCGGCTGCCCTTCAACCATCACTACAGACCGTGGACGCCAGTTCGAATCTGGACTTTTCCGTTGTCTGACCTCACTATTAGGAATCACGCGCTTCCGAACGACCGCCTACCACCCACAAGCAAACGGGTTGGTAGAACGTTTTCATCGACAACTAAAAGCCTCATTATCAGCTTCAAACGTTTCACAGTGGACAGACGCTCTTCCACTCGTCTTGCTAGGTATCCGCAATGCAGTGAAAGCTGACATTGGATACACGGCATCTCAACTCGTTTACGGAACGACACTCCGACTCCCAGGAGAATTCGTGGATCCTTCAGCTTCTTCATTGAACATGGATCTAAACTCTTACACGAGTAGGCTTTCAAACGCTATGCGTTCAGTTAAACCTGCTCACACTCGACCTCAATCAACTGATGTTTTCGTTCAACCCGAATTACGACATAGTACACACGTCTTCGTTCGTCGAGACTCACATCGACGACCCCTCGAATCAGCATACGAAGTACCCTTCAAAGTTCTTCAACGCGAACCTAAGTACTATGTAGTCGATAAGAACGGTACGAACGATAGCATCAGTATCGACCGACTCAAAGCAGCGTACTTAGAAGGAAACCCTAGCTACGTCGATTTTCCTTCGGTACAAGCAAACGACACAGCTACTACACTCGTAGTACCCTACACGACAGCCGACACACAACTTGATACTTCGTCAACGTCGATAGATAAACCTAAAACAACGCGTTCTGGAAGACGAGTAAGATTTCCAGAACATCTTAACGAATATTGCACGTAGGACATAAGCTTTATCTTGAATTACCCTTTCATAGTTTATTATAAAAATTTTTTTAATATGCTCATTTTTTTTATTTATTTATATAAAAAAAAGCAAAAAAACAACATTTTTATTTTTTTTGAGCGTATATATATTTTTTATATATAAAAAAAACCCGAAAGAAAACCATTTTTTTTCCGATCGCTTTTACGCTTTTTGTAAGTGTATTAGTTTATTCATTTTTTTTTCCCGCTCACCTTGTGTCCCTACGCAAGTACGAGTGTATTTTTGACATGCACTCACACGTTCTATTTTTCCTCTTTTCCAGGACGGCTGGAAAAGAACGACGAAGTTTCGCAAGGAACCGGAATTTTTCATTATACTATATTTCTTTATTGCTATGTTGTACATTTTGGTCCCATAGTTTAAGGAAAGACGACCAGACGCTGCTAAACGAAGCAAGCTATCAGAAGAGTGTTTACCAACGACGAACTGGTTGGGTTTAAACTTCTGGCTGGTCGCGTCTTAGGGGCATCACTACCTCACAAGTGGGGGAGTGATCTGTAGCTGTAAATAATTCCCCAAAATCAATAGCTCATTAAGTGTTCGACATTGGATGCTGACCATGTTGTCTAAGTGAACTTGTTTAGCTGAAGGCTTTCGGTCATGCATCCGTACCAGATCACGTTTCAACACGGCGTGGGACACAGCTCCTACGTTTCATTAACCAGCTTATAGAAAAGGTCCTCGATATATTGGTAACGAATTAAATATATCTTTCCTGCCTCTTCTCGTCTGACTTCTGATTTCTATCTGACTGGGAACGATCGAATATAGAAGGTGCTACTGGTAGCTAGTTGTAAAACTAGAACATCCGTTGCATCATCACTCCTTACAGGTCTGCGAAAAAATTGTCATCAACTCTGAAAATAGGCATTCCTGAAACGAATAAAAAATGACGCTCAATAGGGCAAAGAAGAAGGCCTTCGACAACATTAGTATTGATGGAACATGTATCGACACTAGTGATAATATTGCCGGAACTCGGAGTCACCATAACATCCACGGTGTTTGATTCTCAGCAAACTTGTGTCTCTCAGGTACAAGCTTCCTTAATGCAGCTAGGGTCCCCAAAACGTCATTAGGCTCTCGGAACCTTGTTAACAGTGTTAAAAGGGATCGGATGTTGCCGTTGAAAATGCTAAAGAGACCAGGTTTTGTAGGAAAGTCAGTCGGTAAATTGACCGTGCAGTCTACTCCAAACATTGTCCAACCAGCCAGCAGATGTCACGGGAATCCAGAACTCAGTCAAACCGCAAAACAAAGCGAACGTCAACTTTATCTTATCCGAAAACCTGGGAAAATGATCACGGTTTGAGATGATTCTCTCGTAATCATGAACCTCGGAGATACCTTTCTGTGAATCCTCGGGGAAAAATGACAGGGTTCTCTGGGAGAGGTTCTAGACGTCAGTATCATCCAAGCCTCCTTCATATGACTTCCATGAACACTGCTTATATAAAGGATGTTCTGCTGGCCGTTCATCTGCTGAAATCAGGTGATCAGAGGAAACTTAATGATATACCATTTTCTGGGCACAACCTCATCAGAAACATCCATAAGGAATCTCGCGAGACGTTCTTTCGTGGAAGAAATAGCATTGTGCAAGGCATTCCAAAAAATACACCCTGATTACATAGAGCAAGATATTTTAGAATGAAAATTCATGTAGCAGTCCTTTAGGCTCAAGAACATATTGACACAACAAGTATTGAGACTAGCCAAGATGGACGGGTATTATAGACTCTGTCTAATGAAGATAAATTTTGCATCCTTCGAAATGGTGGATGCCACTCTTGAAGTACTTCTTGCCAACAGACGCAGGTTACAAACTGGAATCCACATGCATCCAGATAGGTGGTATGATGCATGGACTAGACGCAAAAGCACGTTGGAACCGACTATTTCACTCGTGAACTGTCAGGAACAAAGAAAAGACTTGGAAGAGTTAGGAACTACCAACTCAAAAAATCCCGGTGTATGTCAGTTGTTTTTGTTCATTCTCATCGGACTCATTCAGATAAACAGGAAGAGGAAGCTCACGCGTTTCAAATGTAAGTCATAAACTGCCTACATAATGACGACACCAGTCTAAAAAATAAAATGGATGAGTTACGCAAACTAAGTAACGCGAATAATATTTACCTGACAGGAATACCCGAAGCATAGGCATACTCTCAAATTACGGGCCAGAAGCATGCAGTACTCAGCATGTCTTTGTCTCTCAACGACAGAAAAACAGGAATGGAGGACGGAGAACCCCATTGCCTATTACCTTGTTTGGTAGTATATAAAGTGTACACCTAAGAGTTTACCAGTCTTGATAAAACTGTGGTGCCCAGTAATTTTGTCTAACACCTCAAGGTGTCTGGTCAAAGTCATCAACAGCAAATCCACTGCTGACAACGATTACAATAATCATATGCCGGAGAAATCATGCCGCTCTGTTCGTCTCGTATTCATTGATGGCCTAATTCTAAGATACTTCAATCTTCCCAAAGTCACCTTCGCTGAACACACGTTTATTGGAGGTGACAACTCTACCAAATCTCGGTCTTTCGACCTCACTGAAAATCTGGGAATACCCGAAAATCTGAAGTTAGTGACTTGGGGCAAAAAGAGTCGGACGCCTTTACGTTCAGACTGCATATTTACAAATGAAGAATTCCTAATCGACGACATTCCAGTTCTGGCTTCCCTGTATAAAAGTGGTCACGCCGTCATATACTAAAACCTTATCAGCGAAACAGATATAAAACACCCTGACAACCACAAGCGTTAGAATTTTAGGCGGCTGGAAGTGTCAGATCTACGGGCTAATCTACAGCAGCCTGACTGGAAAGCCCAATCTCAAATTGATGTGGACGCTCATTGAGATTACTTACTGTACACAATCTTATGTGTTATAAAAATGTCTGTCGCGCAAATTGTCCCTTAAAATTACAAGCGGCGTACAGTCATCAAGAACCACATTCTTCGAATATTTAGACGTAAGGGGCGCTACTGGGCAGAATACGAACAAACTGGTGACAACAGCATATCTAGGGGGTTCAAATAAGCAAGCAACTAATGCACAAAGACGATAAGGGATGATAGGCTATAAGGTCGAATAGAGCTAATCGATAAACTTTCTCTCATCCGTGAACCTTACTTATTCATACAGTCTTTCTTCGACAAGCCTAAACCAGAATTCCCAGTGGTTGGGTCGTAATGGCCCGACCAACGATGACGGTGACGCTGCTGATCTTCTGGGGGAACCGTGTATGTGGAGCTGTAGTATATAAACAAGGACACTTCTGTCTCAGATATGGTTCATTCTGTTATACTGACAGAATTGGCTTCAATATTGGCGACACCGCTTAGCATGATGTTCTCACATTTGCAAGCCGAGGCAATGTATTGGAAAATCAGACATCAACCCAAATTACTCAAATTTTCAAAGGAATTCGACGCAGCAAACCTTCAAGCTACCGTCTGGCAGCCATTCTCTCAATATCCTCAAACGTTATGGAATCCCTGATATGCACTGTTCTGCATGACTTCTTACTATCAATAAACTTGTTTTCACCCCAACAGCACGATTTCTTGAAGCGCCACTCTTGTATAACCAGCCAACTGACCGCGGTGGATAGGTGAACAAGCATCCATGATAGCAAAGAGAGGGTTGACGTTATAAACCTTGACTTCTCGAAAGCTTCTGATAGGGCCAACCACATATGTCATATCAGTGAACCCAAAAGGTTAGGTATCAGGTCACTGTTAATTGATTGGTATATCGACTTTTTAGGATCAGGGTTAACTTCACTTTTTTCAGGCTTTGGAATGTCTCAGTAAGAGCCCTAAAAGTTCAGTACTAGAACCTCCTCCTTTCTTAATTTATATAAACAACCTTCCACAACGGGAATCGTCAGAGTTATAGCTTTTGTTGGTGGTGTGAATCTTTGGAGAGTTTGTAATCAAGAGGATCTGACTCGACATCAAAGTTGGACGGATAACAGTGAACTTACCTTAAGCATGCATGGTTGGAGTAGAAGTCTTGAGAAGTAATCATTTCAGTTATTTCTATGGAGAAAACTTTGATGAGGATTCGCTGGTAGTGTTTCGCTGTATTTAAAATCATGAGGTTCAGCATTGTACATTCATAGCTAACAGCCTTGCGGCAATGCATCGGTGTACGTCTGCTGAACAACTGAGTTATGTGAAGCCCCTATATGGCCTAGCTTATCAAACTTCCACGTGTATACGGCAACTCGGTTGGAATGTCCGACCCTATTAGACGGTAGATATACTAAGATTCCTGCCAACTATCTGGAACCTGTCCCCAAGAACACTGGGCCCAAAGAGATCATGATTGCAGTCAATTTAAAACGCATGAAAAATCATTTATCCCACACGTCGACCCTCTTATTTGGGTAGATGAAATTAGTTCAGGCTATATGGTGACACAAAGGGTTTATGGGATTTCTAAGGGTTTTAAGTTCCCCAGGGCATGATGGATGGGTTTATCCGGTATGTTTAAAGGTAAGTGGGCTTGGAGCCACTAGACGTGAAATCCTTACGGTGGTTAAAAAGGAGTTCATGGGGAAATGCAGAAAAGATTCAGTGGCACAGGATATTGTTTGAATGCAATAATTTGACAATATTATCGCTTATAACATAAGCGGAAACTGCCAAACGTTAGAGGACTATGACACTAGCAACATTTCAAGACAGAAATGACCTTGAGTTCAAACTCATTGATTAACTGATTAGCTAGATCAGTGCCTTTGTTTGGGCAATGGCTGTTACTTAGAAACTAACTTCGCCCAGAATTTATATTAAGTTCGTCTGAGGGTTTACCAAAGCAACAGTTTCAGCCTACTGATCGAGTTGCTTGTTACAGGACTATTGAATTACTTGGTTTTAATTTAGGTTCAAGAGTCCGGAAATTTTACCTAACAGGCACTAAACGGCAACAACTTTTTAACAAGGGGACACAGGTACATCTCCTAGGTTAGTTTATGCACGGGAAATCGAGGGAATTTATAGAGTTGTATATAACTTTAAACTCCTAGTTCCTCATTCGTGAGAGTAAAATCCCTCGAGACATTTGCGTTTCGACAGGGTGATCAATTCGGAAGAGGCATGCATATTCACGTTCTCGCAGACTAATACAGATGTCAGCACACTCTGTCCTACTGAAGACTACGACTGACGAATAGCACCATAATGTAAACGGGATGGCAGGTGTGATGCTGCAAATCCTATTAATCCTACCGAAAAAGCCGTTATTAGGACGATTTAAAATTGTGTCTGAGAAGCTTTTGGCGAGAAGATTTTAGGCGCTGGTATTCCAATGGTTATCTTTGTCAATGTCCTTGTCTTTCAAAATCTCCTGTGTACATTTAATATGACAGTAACACTTTGTCTTTCCACTCGCATACACGGTTTTTAATATTTATAGGTTTATTCGAATTGTTTGCTTTTCGGCTGTTTATGAAATTGTTACTACCCGTTTTATTCGCGATTCTTGCCAGCTTAGTGTGCTAATTTGTTTGGGTGAGAATGTACATGCTGCAAAATATGTGTTTCAGTTGACCTCTAAATTCGCGGTTGTAATATAGAATTTTCGGCCTTGTATTGTCCCTGCCTGAATTGAGTAAATCGTACTACTGTATGACGGGTCATTACCGACAACAATTGGTTAGGTCTAGTCAGTCCAAAATTCTGGGAAGTAAACGTACAAAAAGTTGGACAACGGGGTCGTTAGAAAAAAACACTTTCTGGCATAATCTGTTTGTAAAGTTATTGGCAATCTGCATTTAAGTGTTACCAAACCCTACCTAAACTGAACATCGATGTTCCTTCGTTTATTTTTCAGCTCAGCTAAACTGAATGAATGGAGCACAAGAGAAAGTCTTTAAATAACGACCACTATCTGAAGGTACTAAATCAAACATCACCACCATACATCTCAATCATACTCGAAACACCTGCCTATTCTAGATTGCCAGCATATGAGCCATCATTACTGCTACTTTTTCCAACATCAAATATACACATTTTCACTCATCAGTGCCTTCCTTCTTGCCTGTTTGCGGAGTAAACTGTTTAAAGATACTTACAAACAGTTATTGTCTGAATCAATTTCATGAAATATGTCTTTAACCATAAACGTTGTAAATTCTGTTACCAAAACTGGTTCTGTCTATGTAATCGTCCGGCATGGTATGGTTCAGCCCATTTCAGGCGTGGCCATTCTGCATAACCCATACCTTTCCAGATTAAATATATTATTTTATCTCCTGAAATGTGTTCATCAGACGTACTGAACGTCACACTGCTGATTGTCGCGATAGGATGAGTCATTATTGACAAGGATGTGACTTCAATGTAAAATTCCATAGATTAGGTAATCAAATCATCACAAATCAAGGACTTGAGATTAAGTCTATTATTACGGTAGCAGAGATAGATGTACTGATACCGAAATAGACCACAATTCTGCAAGGTAAAAATGTATATTCAAATTCATAACGCAATTTAGAGTTGTAATTTGCCCAACTATTTTTTTGTCTCGACTGGCTGATAGCGCGTGTCCAAACTAGCCTAAACAGTTATTCCCCACTCAAAACTGATTTAGCTTGAAGTCCATGATGAATAAACCCACAAAGAGTTCCTGTACAAACTCAATGACCTGTTAAACAATGGCATAGTAGTCTTTCTTTGCGAAAATGGGACAACGACAGGGAACAATGCGTAATTCCGTTTCGCCATTTATCTAATCTTGTACTGTAACCTGCCAGATAGCCATGATAAAACAAGGGCACAGGGAGGAGAAAAACTTTCGTCTTTCTGTTCAGCCCATGATAAGAAATTCGTCTGATAACAAAGACGAATTACTTGACAGCAAATGCAACACAAACGATGAATATAACATGCACACGATCACACCACAAGTATAGAGAGACTGGACAAAAAATGAGTTCGAACTGAAGGAGGGTTATGCAGAGCTAACAAGAAAACATATACGTAGTAATCCAAGTGTTTAGTAATTAGGCAATAAAACATAGGCAAACATTTCTCGTAATATCTTGTGGAACGCTGCAGCATTCGCTCCTTTATAGTACATTTGTACCCATCTCTCGGACACAAGCACCTTGAGGTATCAATTTCTCAGCTTCCCTGCATCATTGTCGAGCAACTTAACATTTTCACACCTTCCTTTTACAAGGGGGATAGGAATATTCTTGGTGGACCATGAAGGAGAGATTCATGGTTTCATCGATGTTCAGTTTAGGTAGGGTTTGGTAACACTTAAATGCAGATTGCCAATAACTTTACAAACAGATTATGCCAGAAAGTGTTTTTTTCTAACGACCCCGTTGTCCAACTTTTTGTACGTTTACTTCCCAGAATTTTGGACTGACTAGACCTAACCAATTGTTGTCGGTAATGACCCGTCATACAGTAGTACGATTTACTCAATTCAGGCAGGGACAATACAAGGCCGAAAATTCTATATTACAACCGCGAATTTAGAGGTCAACTGAAACACATATTTTGCAGCATGTACATTCTCACCCAAACAAATTAGCACACTAAGCTGGCAAGAATCGCGAATAAAACGGGTAGTAACAATTTCATAAACAGCCGAAAAGCAAACAATTCGAATAAACCTATAAATATTAAAAACCGTGTATGCGAGTGGAAAGACAAAGTGTTACTGTCATATTAAATGTACACAGGAGATTTTGAAAGACAAGGACATTGACAAAGATAACCATTGGAATACCAGCGCCTAAAATCTTCTCGCCAAAAGCTTCTCAGACACAATTTTAAATCGTCCTAATAACGGCTTTTTCGGTAGGATTAATAGGATTTGCAGCATCACACCTGCCATCCCGTTTACATTATGGTGCTATTCGTCAGTCGTAGTCTTCAGTAGGACAGAGTGTGCTGACATCTGTATTAGTCTGCGAGAACGTGAATATGCATGCCTCTTCCGAATTGATCACCCTGTCGAAACGCAAATGTCTCGAGGGATTTTACTCTCACGAATGAGGAACTAGGAGTTTAAAGTTATATACAACTCTATAAATTCCCTCGATTTCCCGTGCATAAACTAACCTAGGAGATGTACCTGTGTCCCCTTGTTAAAAAGTTGTTGCCGTTTAGTGCCTGTTAGGTAAAATTTCCGGACTCTTGAACCTAAATTAAAACCAAGTAATTCAATAGTCCTGTAACAAGCAACTCGATCAGTAGGCTGAAACTGTTGCTTTGGTAAACCCTCAGACGAACTTAATATAAATTCTGGGCGAAGTTAGTTTCTAAGTAACAGCCATTGCCCAAACAAAGGCACTGATCTAGCTAATCAGTTAATCAATGAGTTTGAACTCAAGGTCATTTCTGTCTTGAAATGTTGCTAGTGTCATAGTCCTCTAACGTTTGGCAGTTTCCGCTTATGTTATAAGCGATAATATTGTCAAATTATTGCATTCAAACAATATCCTGTGCCACTGAATCTTTTCTGCATTTCCCCATGAACTCCTTTTTAACCACCGTAAGGATTTCACGTCTAGTGGCTCCAAGCCCACTTACCTTTAAACATACCGGATAAACCCATCCATCATGCCCTGGGGAACTTAAAACCCTTAGAAATCCCATAAACCCTTTGTGTCACCATATAGCCTGAACTAATTTCATCTACCCAAATAAGAGGGTCGACATGTGGGATAAATGATTTTTCATGCGTTTTAAATTGACTGCAATCATGATCTCTTTGGGCCCAGTGTTCTTGGGGACAGGTTCCAGATAGTTGGCAGGAATCTTAGTATATCTACCGTCTAATAGGGTCGGACATTCCAACCGAGTTGCCGTATACACGTGGAAGTTTGATAAGCTAGGCCATATAGGGGCTTCACATAACTCAGTTGTTCAGCAGACGTACACCGATGCATTGCCGCAAGGCTGTTAGCTATGAATGTACAATGCTGAACCTCATGATTTTAAATACAGCGAAACACTACCAGTGAATCCTCATCAAAGTTTTCTCCATAGAAATAACTGAAATGATTACTTCTCAAGACTTCTACTCCAACCATGCATGCTTAAGGTAAGTTCACTGTTATCCGTCCAACTTTGATGTCGAGTCAGATCCTCTTGATTACAAACTCTCCAAAGATTCACACCACCAACAAAAGCTATAACTCTGACGATTCCCGTTGTGGAAGGTTGTTTATATAAATTAAGAAAGGAGGAGGTTCTAGTACTGAACTTTTAGGGCTCTTACTGAGACATTCCAAAGCCTGAAAAAAGTGAAGTTAACCCTGATCCTAAAAAGTCGATATACCAATCAATTAACAGTGACCTGATACCTAACCTTTTGGGTTCACTGATATGACATATGTGGTTGGCCCTATCAGAAGCTTTCGAGAAGTCAAGGTTTATAACGTCAACCCTCTCTTTGCTATCATGGATGCTTGTTCACCTATCCACCGCGGTCAGTTGGCTGGTTATACAAGAGTGGCGCTTCAAGAAATCGTGCTGTTGGGGTGAAAACAAGTTTATTGATAGTAAGAAGTCATGCAGAACAGTGCATATCAGGGATTCCATAACGTTTGAGGATATTGAGAGAATGGCTGCCAGACGGTAGCTTGAAGGTTTGCTGCGTCGAATTCCTTTGAAAATTTGAGTAATTTGGGTTGATGTCTGATTTTCCAATACATTGCCTCGGCTTGCAAATGTGAGAACATCATGCTAAGCGGTGTCGCCAATATTGAAGCCAATTCTGTCAGTATAACAGAATGAACCATATCTGAGACAGAAGTGTCCTTGTTTATATACTACAGCTCCACATACACGGTTCCCCCAGAAGATCAGCAGCGTCACCGTCATCGTTGGTCGGGCCATTACGACCCAACCACTGGGAATTCTGGTTTAGGCTTGTCGAAGAAAGACTGTATGAATAAGTAAGGTTCACGGATGAGAGAAAGTTTATCGATTAGCTCTATTTGACCTTATAGCCTATCATCCCTTATCGTCTTTGTGCATTAGTTGCTTGCTTATTTGAACCCCCTAGATATGCTGTTGTCACCAGTTTGTTCGTATTCTGCCCAGTAGCGCCCCTTACGTCTAAATATTCGAAGAATGTGGTTCTTGATGACTGTACGCCGCTTGTAATTTTAAGGGACAATTTGCGCGACAGACATTTTTATAACACATAAGATTGTGTACAGTAAGTAATCTCAATGAGCGTCCATATCAATTTGAGAATGGGCGACGAGATACAATTAACAGACCTTTTGAGTTAGGAGATTTTCTAGCAAACAAGCGTGAATAAATGCTCATCATCACTGAAGCAGAATTACGGCAAACAAGAAGTTATTTTCAAACATTTTCAACAATTAATTTTCACATAAACAAAATAATTAATTCCTTACACTCAACCTACCGATGAAATTTAAGAAGAAATGAAATTAAAGCACCCTGATAATAAGTTGTAAAATTAAGAACACGTACTCTAAATAAAGTAAAAAATGAAATTTAAATCCTAAAATCCTTGCTAATATGCCGTTAGATTATAGCACTGGTATAGATAAGCCCCGATTATTGTAAACAACACTCACAAAAAACAGTTTGTAAGATTTCCTAAAATCCAAGGATTAATTTCGTAAAAAAATTCTTCGTGATTATAATGACTGCCCCGTTTTCAGATGATAACTACGTCTTGTGAAATCAATATATATATATATATATACTGATAAAACTTGAATATATTATTTTTACAAACAAAAATACATTGATGATAAAAATGTATACAATCTACTAGACGACCAATCCTAATCCCAGGAAAACTGAATGATATGAATCCTAGTTTACACCCGTCTGTGTAATCGCTTGTCGTTCCCCCTTTGACGGACAAAAGAAAAACTACGGGACTTTATTAGGTATTTACTGACTTAGAATTATTGGGGTTTTAATGTAATTCAGTTCTCGGTTTACTGAACTTGCTAACACCTAACTGTCTCTACATCTAGTATAAGAAAATTTCTTGATATTTTCTAAACTACGTCAAATAAAGTCTTTATATGAAGCTTTTATGTGAAGGACTATGTTTTAAGATGATATAGTGGATTCACGGATAGACTTTTATACACAAAACAAAACAGGCTTGTTGAGTATGGTCCAAGTGGATATTAGCGACAAATTACTAAAAGTCTCGTGTTGTAAAATGGACTTGTACATCAGCTAAAGAATTGTTTCCAGCTCTTCAATTTTTCTGCCAACACAAGTTTTCGGAGTGTTCTTCAAAATGTGGCATATGTTTGCGACGATTTCATCACATATTTTAACTTTATCTGGACCTCTGATATTCTCCGTTAATGTGTATTCACAACATCTTACGTCCACGTTCATTTCTGCGAGGACATTCAGCCCAAATCCAATTTCAATTACAGGTTGTAAGCAGCTAACGAGAACCTTACGAAATGAAACTAATTTAAGTCATATTGACCGACTTGCTTTGCTTGCTCTTTTTAAAGTAATAATAGGAAGCATGTGCATAAAGTGGACGCGTGTTATTCATGCTAACCCAATCAGGTACCTAGATTGGTTATCTTAAGGTAGTGAATATCCAACCTGGGATTAAAAGACAACTCTCCCAGAAGAGATAATAATGTTTCAGTTGACTGACGACTTTTTCGATGAACACATTACCAAGTTAATTCGTAATTATAAAAAAGCTTAGAAGTATATTGGATAGTCGAGATTCTGCATAAAAACCTATTGATCCTATGGATATTTCTTCACCTGTAACATAAATCTACTCTTATATATCGTACCAAAGCTGCCGAATGTTAATTATATTCACATGAAAAAATATTATTGCCTTTAAAATAAAATACAATGTATGATTTTTTCTCGGTGTTGATAGTCACTATCATGATTACTACTTACCTCTCCAAGATATAGAAATCCGTACTTTTCGGCTATAGCACGCGCAGCCTTTTCACCCCCTTTAATTTCTACAGCCCAATAGGGGGTATATAGTGCCTTTCTTTTATTATGAGGTAAGTCAGATAGCTCAGGTGAAGTGGAAGCATTTTGCTTGGGTATAGTTTGATTGTTTGTAGTACAACAACAAAGCCTGACAGTGACCAAAATTATACAAACAAGTGAGCATATTTTATAAATCTGAAGAGAACGAGTAAGGTTCGGTGGGTAGGTCAGGAATATATATTCCATTGTAAATTTCGTGAATCATAATATTAATCACAAGCATAGCTTTAGTTCATTTCTTCACTAGTGAGATTTTTAACAAACTAGAAGAGAATAAAACAAGACGATGATGACCTTCTCATTGATTGGAGCTGAATCTACAGAACGCTAAACAATTGGTTAATTTGAACAACTTAAAATAAAAGCAGTATTAACCTAAAGATTACGTAAGTCTTAGATAATGAAGAGCTCATTGGTTCTCAGTGTTTACCAGACATTTAGTGACACTCAAGATCTTTTTCTTTTTGAATCTTTAGATGGATGGAATTACATTTCAGTATATCTTGTGAAAAAGGGACCCTCTGGCAACACCAGCCACTAGAACTCGAAGAGCTTGTGTGCAATAGTCACAGAATATAATTCCGGAAGAAAGACCGATGATGCTTCCAAAAATGGCATTGTCCATGGATTTAGATTTCTCAAATATCCCGTGTTTTTTAGTTCAATAACAGTATAAACTAACTTTTATTCTATACCACCTCGATAGTTTGTGACAGGCATGTCAAACTTTATCCTCTTGATTTCTCTAGGGGGTCTTATGAAGAACTTTCCACAGCCTCAAACCGTTGATCAAGGGACGAATTGGAATAGACGAAAGAGAGAATTTTCTAAAATCTGGTGGAAATTTTGCAGCTAATCGGCATCATATTTAAACATGAGTCTTCATTATGTTATAAGATGCGTGCTTGAAGTGTTTAAAACTATGTCACGCCCTCATGGGTTACTCTAGCTACTGTGCAGACCAATTAATTTATTCTTTCATAATTCAAAGCTTGAGTCAATTGAAGCTAGACCACCAGGGAATACCTGGAAACACCGTTTGACGGCCGTTTCGTCCTATTGTGGGACTCCTCAGCAGTGCGCATCCACGACCTCGCCTCGCGAGATTCGAACCCAGGGCCTACCATTCTCGCGCCAGAGCACTTAACCTCTAGACCACTGAGCCGGCATCCGATGGTGTTCATTTCTAACTCCAACCAAACCGCGAAGTTGAGCAACCGTTCACCAATTGTCTTCAGCGAGTTCATATCTCACAAAAGACGTGGTTTGAACTCCACTGATCACTGCTACTCACTAGAACTCCTGCTGAGGAGGGCTTCCAGTGCTTCCAGGTTTTCCCTGGTGGTCTAGCTTCAATTGACTCACGCTTTCAATTATGAAAATACTGAATCTCCACAAAAACCCCTTCTGATAATAATAATTTATTTATCTTGAGTCACAATTAGACCTTACTAGTTATTTATAAACCTGGACGTTTTTACTTAAGCGTGTTTGTATCTCCACCACATACTGTTATTTGATTATTCTGGTCATAAAAGTGCTTCTCATTTTATCAAATGAAGCTCCACTCTTGCCTTCTCTGGTTCTCTCCATCTTCCTCTTCCTATTACAATGTGTATTTGAGTAAACGAATGCCTAAAATGAATTCATACGGTTGTGAGACTCATTGATCAAGCCCTCACCTGCACAGATCTGGCTCAAACGAACACATCCATGTCCCACACAGACATCATAGGCTCTCTACATATATAGACTAAATTGCTTTATTTCCCTACTTTGTAGTTATATTAGATAATTTCCCTCCCTAATTCTTTTAAATTGAAGTAAACAGGTAACTCACTGGACTATTAATACTCGGTTGCTAAACGACGCTTACAAATACCCTAAAACGTCAGAAGAAACGCACAATCGACTGCCTACTGCCAGTGGTCGTACAACCACAGAACCTGTCACCCATTAACCGGTTAGCATAGAACAAAACAACCTGAGCGCGAATTTAGTGTGAGTTACTTCTTGTCTATTTATCAGCTTTTTACTCACCTGTACACTATGTTGCCTTGCCATTAATATTATTTCACCACTCGTTATCTTACCTTATCTGTAACTAATATAAATCTACACTTTTCCGCCTACTATGGTAAACAAATATCCTACACTATACCCTTCCTAATGCCTATACTCTGATTTGTAACCTACACTTCACTATATAGTCAATAAAAACATTGCATCGAAGCCTTACCCACAGTCCATAATTTGTAACTGTCTGATAAGCTTGTAACATGGTACTTATAGAAATGTTTTCCAACAGGATGTGAAACACAGAGCATTGTGTGAGGTATGATATGTATCCAAAAAATAAGCGTAAATGAGCCTAACACCACAAAAGGAGGGAGGGTGGAGTTACTGACCAGCAAGCACTGATGGTGTGGGCGATGATTTCTATCCACCCGTGTTTGTGGGGCAGAACATTTTGTTTGTATCAGGCTCTTTATGGATGAGAACAAGTCAATAGATCTGTGATATTGAGATTGTTCACCTACACTCACCATTACGACTCATGTTTCTAATTTTTGTGCTGGATTAACTATTCTACTAAGACAACCTTTAACATGCTAACTCGGACTTTTACATGAACACTGTGTGGTAGGCGTCGGATGAGAAAAAAAAACTGACTGTAAAGGATATGGTTGCTATTTTACTTAACACTACTCTCTCTATGCACTCTCTGTTCTTCCTCATTCCAACCTTGACTTCCCTCCTTCATTGGAACCTACTCCACCTTGATAAATATCACAACTCATTGTTCTTTATTACTGCCTTCTCTCTTCTGGAGCCCCTAATCGCAGTTCACTCTTGCAACATGAGCTAGTATCAATTTAATCTAATAATTTATCATACCTCCATCTGTTCCACTAATAAATGTTAAGCATTGATTATCGCTCATATCCAAATGCCTTGCTGCTCCTCGGTTTCTCTTTTGTTTTTTCTCTTCAGAATCTTGCTCTGAGGGTGAAGCTATGTAACTTCGGACATCTGGAACAAGCTCGACGAACGCGCTTTCCCAAGGTCATAGCTCGAACCAGGCGCTCCACAAGCCTACTTTATAACAACTATAAACTTAAAAAGCTGCATTACATAAATACTTAGCACTACCGAAACCCTACTACACTTTTTGTCGAGATTGGATCTGGTATATAACGTGGACTCTATGCCCCTTTGGAAACTATTCTTATGAAAACACATTATATGTGAACGAATGAACTGCTATCAACTTTTATAGATTATAATTACTAAACAAGCTTGCTTGGGATGCATACTGTGAACCAGTATATGTTGTAAATTGTAGATCATGCCTGTAAAAATGGCGTGTACCTGCTACTGCAGAAATATATTATTATTATTATATGAGTTTTATATATAGCAACTTTCTCACGAACTTTGAAAGGTTATTGAGGGTAAAAAGGATGTAGTAGCGTGGCGGTAAATGAGTCTCCATAATCAATAGCTCTGTAAGTCTTCGACATCTGATGCTGACTACATTAGTTTTAATGGACGCACATAGCTGAGGGTGCTTAGTCACACATCCACACCAGATCACGAGTGGGTACGCCATGTTACACATCCATTTCGACGAATATAAATCTTCCGTTTGATCTTGTTTACTACACCCTGGCTAAACCCACTCGTAATGCCGTAAATGTCAAACGAAATACGAATTGAGTAGGATGAATTCATTTTAGGCATTCGTTTACTCAAATACACATTGTAATAGGAAGAGGAAGATGGGGAGAACCAGAGAAGGCAAGAGTGGAGCTTCATTTGATAAAATGAGAAGCACTTTTATGACCAGAATAATCAAATAACAGTATGTGGTGGAGATACAAACACGCTTAAGTAAAAACGTCCAGGTTTATAAATAACTAGTAAGGTCTAATTGTGACTCAAGATAAATAAATTATTATTATCAGAAGGGGTTTTTGTGGAGATTCAGTATTTTCATAATTGAAAGCGTGAGTCAATTGAAGCTAGACCACCAGGGAAAACCTGGAAGCACTGGAAGCCCTCCTCAGCAGGAGTTCTAGTGAGTAGCAGTGATCAGTGGAGTTCAAACCACGTCTTTTGTGAGATATGAACTCGCTGAAGACAATTGGTGAACGGTTGCTCAACTTCGCGGTTTGGTTGGAGTTAGAAATGAACACCATCGGATGCCGGCTCAGTGGTCTAGAGGTTAAGTGCTCTGGCGCGAGAATGGTAGGCCCTGGGTTCGAATCTCGCGAGGCGAGGTCGTGGATGCGCACTGCTGAGGAGTCCCACAATAGGACGAAACGGCCGTCAAACGGTGTTTCCAGGTATTCCCTGGTGGTCTAGCTTCAATTGACTCAAGCTTTGAATTATGAAAGAATAAATTAATTGGTCTGCACAGTAGCTAGAGTAACCCATGAGGGCGTGACATAGTTTTAAACACTTCAAGCACGCATCTTATAACATAATGAAGACTCATGTTTAAATATGATGCCGATTAGCTGCAAAATTTCCACCAGATTTTAGAAAATTCTCTCTTTCGTCTATTCCAATTCGTCCCTTGATCAACGGTTTGAGGCTGTGGAAAGTTCTTCATAAGACCCCCTAGAGAAATCAAGAGGATAAAGTTTGACATGCCTGTCACAAACTATCGAGGTGGTATAGAATAAAAGTTAGTTTATACTGTTATTGAACTAAAAAACACGGGATATTTGAGAAATCTAAATCCATGGACAATGCCATTTTTGGAAGCATCATCGGTCTTTCTTCCGGAATTATATTCTGTGACTATTGCACACAAGCTCTTCGAGTTCTAGTGGCTGGTGTTGCCAGAGGGTCCCTTTTTCACAAGATATACTGAAATGTAATTCCATCCATCTAAAGATTCAAAAAGAAAAAGATCTTGAGTGTCACTAAATGTCTGGTAAACACTGAGAACCAATGAGCTCTTCATTATCTAAGACTTACGTAATCTTTAGGTTAATACTGCTTTTATTTTAAGTTGTTCAAATTAACCAATTGTTTAGCGTTCTGTAGATTCAGCTCCAATCAATGAGAAGGTCATCATCGTCTTGTTTTATTCTCTTCTAGTTTGTTAAAAATCTCACTAGTGAAGAAATGAACTAAAGCTATGCTTGTGATTAATATTATGATTCACGAAATTTACAATGGAATATATATTCCTGACCTACCCACCGAACCTTACTCGTTCTCTTCAGATTTATAAAATATGCTCACTTGTTTGTATAATTTTGGTCACTGTCAGGCTTTGTTGTTGTACTACAAACAATCAAACTATACCCAAGCAAAATGCTTCCACTTCACCTGAGCTATCTGACTTACCTCATAATAAAAGAAAGGCACTATATACCCCCTATTGGGCTGTAGAAATTAAAGGGGGTGAAAAGGCTGCGCGTGCTATAGCCGAAAAGTACGGATTTCTATATCTTGGAGAGGTAAGTAGTAATCATGATAGTGACTATCAACACCGAGAAAAAATCATACATTGTATTTTATTTTAAAGGCAATAATATTTTTTCATGTGAATATAATTAACATTCGGCAGCTTTGGTACGATATATAAGAGTAGATTTATGTTACAGGTGAAGAAATATCCATAGGATCAATAGGTTTTTATGCAGAATCTCGACTATCCAATATACTTCTAAGCTTTTTTATAATTACGAATTAACTTGGTAATGTGTTCATCGAAAAAGTCGTCAGTCAACTGAAACATTATTATCTCTTCTGGGAGAGTTGTCTTTTAATCCCAGGTTGGATATTCACTACCTTAAGATAACCAATCTAGGTACCTGATTGGGTTAGCATGAATAACACGCGTCCACTTTATGCACATGCTTCCTATTATTACTTTAAAAAGAGCAAGCAAAGCAAGTCGGTCAATATGACTTAAATTAGTTTCATTTCGTAAGGTTCTCGTTAGCTGCTTACAACCTGTAATTGAAATTGGATTTGGGCTGAATGTCCTCGCAGAAATGAACGTGGACGTAAGATGTTGTGAATACACATTAACGGAGAATATCAGAGGTCCAGATAAAGTTAAAATATGTGATGAAATCGTCGCAAACATATGCCACATTTTGAAGAACACTCCGAAAACTTGTGTTGGCAGAAAAATTGAAGAGCTGGAAACAATTCTTTAGCTGATGTACAAGTCCATTTTACAACACGAGACTTTTAGTAATTTGTCGCTAATATCCACTTGGACCATACTCAACAAGCCTGTTTTGTTTTGTGTATAAAAGTCTATCCGTGAATCCACTATATCATCTTAAAACATAGTCCTTCACATAAAAGCTTCATATAAAGACTTTATTTGACGTAGTTTAGAAAATATCAAGAAATTTTCTTATACTAGATGTAGAGACAGTTAGGTGTTAGCAAGTTCAGTAAACCGAGAACTGAATTACATTAAAACCCCAATAATTCTAAGTCAGTAAATACCTAATAAAGTCCCGTAGTTTTTCTTTTGTCCGTCAAAGGGGGAACGACAAGCGATTACACAGACGGGTGTAAACTAGGATTCATATCATTCAGTTTTCCTGGGATTAGGATTGGTCGTCTAGTAGATTGTATACATTTTTATCATCAATGTATTTTTGTTTGTAAAAATAATATATTCAAGTTTTATCAGTATATATATATATATATATATATTGATTTCACAAGACGTAGTTATCATCTGAAAACGGGGCAGTCATTATAATCACGAAGAATTTTTTTACGAAATTAATCCTTGGATTTTAGGAAATCTTACAAACTGTTTTTTGTGAGTGTTGTTTACAATAATCGGGGCTTATCTATACCAGTGCTATAATCTAACGGCATATTAGCAAGGATTTTAGGATTTAAATTTCATTTTTTACTTTATTTAGAGTACGTGTTCTTAATTTTACAACTTATTATCAGGGTGCTTTAATTTCATTTCTTCTTAAATTTCATCGGTAGGTTGAGTGTAAGGAATTAATTATTTTGTTTATGTGAAAATTAATTGTTGAAAATGTTTGAAAATAACTTCTTGTTTGCCGTAATTCTGCTTCAGTGATGATGAGCATTTATTCACGCTTGTTTGCTAGAAAATCTCCTAACTTAAAAGGTCTGTTAATTGTATCTCGTCGTATCATCCAGTCGACAGCATATCATCCTTTGTTGTATCCCTGCTTCATGATGTTAAATCATAGGTAAAGATTATGAAAAGACATAGCTACTTCAGTTAGTTACGTCTTAATGTAATTGAGGTTTATCCAATATCCAATAAATGGCGCTTAGTGGAAGTCAACTAGTGAAGGTTTGACTCATAGGCTTAGGATTGTGCTGTCAGCTTTGTATTTCGGTACTAGTGTTACAGGATCCCAGTGTGGTGTGTGCTATTTATATCGACGTAGATAGTATATAACGCTAGTCAAGAATAGAATGTCTGGCAGCAGAAGATCGAAAAGAAAAGAACGGGGACAAAAAGCGATTGGTATGGAAATGAAGGAACAGTAAAGTTTGAGACGATCGACTTACATTTGCAAAGGAACAGTTAAGTTTGAGACAATTGATTGCTACTTTTCAAATTAAGTATTTACTGTTTGATTCTTTGGTTTTACTAAAAGATTCTGTAATTTCGTGTTCAAATACATTCGATTGTCCACACTTGTGTTCTCGTTCACTACACCAGGATAAACACATACAGAACTTCAAATTATTTACTCTGACGGTAGTAGATGACCAAGTTAGATACATAAATCGCTTACCTCTTCAAGGTCCCGAAGTCAATGTGCACCACTGACTTTTAATCAGTGCTTATCAGTTATCTTAGTTGGATTCTTCCCTAATGACTTAAACACTGAAGGCTTGGTTTATCTCTCACTACTCTATAACATGTCACTGCTAAGTGGAGACAGTGCTAAAGACGATGACCATTTAAGCTGTTAGACTTGTCCTGTTCTAAGCACGAGGATTGCCGATAATTTTCTGATCTCCACATAATATGACATGCATACACATACCCAATTCGTTTCTGCACCTAGTTTATTATTTAATCCACCGTTATACGTATTCCTTCTTTATTTTTAGGCATTGAGAGAATCAATCTGATGAGATTGCCCAACTATCAATGTCAAGTCCCTTTACCCGAAATAGGTATAATATAATAAGTTAATGTCAAAATGGAAAGATTAGAGGGACAAAATGAAATATTAGGCTAGTGAAATTTCGTATACACTCTTAATAAATTGTTCATGATGAAATCTGGTTTCGCTAGTTTTACATGATCTAAAATTGAACATTTAGAAGTGAAATGAATAGCATTTTATTCTCTGTTATATTATTTTAAGCTCTTGAATGTTGTATTTTATTATTCTAGTGAAATTAACCATTAGTTTTAATAATTCTGACAAATAGCGGTAGTATTACATAATTTAATTTTTGTTCCTTTGGCTTATGTTGTCTAATCTGATTAGGTATTTGACTAGTGATGTAGTGACTTAGTGACCAAAGCAGCCATCTTTCAATCACCAGATTCCAAGTTCACACCGTACCCAATTTATATTGGTTTTGGTATTTCAGTAATATAAGCAGGTCTAGCAGATAACTGTGTTCCAACGCTCAATGCACAAACGTATAATTAGTTATCTGATTACATTAAATCAAGGCTGTTGTCAATTAACCTTATTTCCGAGTAGGCTAATCTTACTGTTTTATTTGCAATATGAATTGTTTGCTATGTGATGTTATTTAGCCATATGATTTGGAAAGCTGTAAATGTTATCATATACTTTAGTTCAGGTTTTAATCGACTTCTAAATCTATTCTTATATTGCAACATCTATCATATTTTATGTACCAACTATTGATTGTGGTCATTTATTTTTTGTCTATTTTCTTATTTTAGATTTTACCTGGAATTTATCATTTTAAGCATAATCGTATTTCCAAAAGATCTTTAAGACAAAACAATTATTATCATGATCAACTAGCTAATGATGAACAGGTAGGTTTCATTTTAATGTCGTTCTGGATTGACGAAACTATTTTTGCTTTATTCATTTGTTTGTCCATATGAACGCTTACCTTTCCGATGTGGTAAAAACTATCGATCGACTTTAAATCGTTATTCAACAGAATCTTTTGATTCTATAAATATGTAGTACTAAGAAAAAGAAATAAAATATATCGCTCTCTAAGACATGAATTTTATTGGGAATTCATAATTAACTCCGCAGAAAGTGAATTTTGGAGTTGATTATCACTGAAGACGTCAACTAGAGAAGGATTAAACAGATTTCGTCATAATTTGGGTCGATATTGCACATTACTAAAGAGTTTCGAAATATGACTTAGCACCGGTTTAGTGCTACTCAGTATTTTCCATCCGACTTCATCTAGTAATGAAAATAAACTTCACATATTTCCAGAACATAAAAAATTTATCTAATATCATCAGAAAACGGGAACTGTTGAGCATGATTTTTTTTTTACCAAACTGTAGCAACAACTACTAAAACTTACGACGTAAATCGTTTTTTTCTTATTTTTTTATCAGTTGTTTAGGAATTAAATTGCGATGACTTTGGAATAGTACGTTTCTTTCTTTACAGTTCAATAAATGTTGTAAATACAATTGTTCGTATTGAGATATTTTCTCATAGTTATGTGATCAAGGCTAATTTTTAATCAGATTTAAGGCCTATGCAAGTGGGGAAATACCTATAAAATTGAAAAAAACTCTAACAAGTTTTTACCACGTCTTGAAAACTTGCCTAAAAGAGTGTATTCCATAAAGGGTTTCGTCTGTATGTACTTTACCTCTTCAGATTTCACAAATCTTGGATTGTATACAAAGTGTACTGATGATAAAAGCAATAGTTCAAAGAGATAAATATCACCTCATAAAACTTTCGAAGCATTTATCATATAAATACACCTAATGAGGTACAATCAAGACAAAGGTTATCTTATTTTCATTTTTAGAAATGATCAAGTATATAAATTTATTATATTCAATATTCTACTGTGAAATACGGATGTCTTGGTAGAATAAAGCTTCCAGCTAGTTAAAAAGAAGTCATGTTGCTTATGTCATATTATTAATTTACTTGTAGCCTACTTATGTCGTTATTATTAGTTAATTTATTTGTAATTGTATTACTTAAGCCAATTTACTAATTATAGATTCCGATCATATTTAACTTGATATCAAATGGGAAGGGATGGTTCTATTGAATTTTTAATTTACTTTAGATGAAACATTATGTCACATGATTAGAGTAGATAATATTATTTATTTCTATTTAACGATTCAGCTAGAAATATTGGACGATAACATGTCAGATGAATTTACCCCTTACTTTATTTTGTACTAAAATTTATCCATTCATTCTAACAATTTAACGTTCGCCTCCATAAAGCGTTGTAAAGTTAAACTTGTTATATCCCCCGGTGAATTACGAATGGTCTATTTATGGATCAATGTAATATGCCTATTTCCTATTGTACAATTATTACGTAACTGAACTATTCATATTCGTATTTCTCTTATCATTAGTTTTATTTTGACCTTTGACTTATTATCATACGATTCTTGAGTTATCATCAGTTTGTTGATTACTATTCACAGTAACATTCGGCTAAATATTGTACAAATGTTATTATCTATTTTATGGGTCGATATGGTTGTTGGTTGGTATATAACTCAGTATGTTTGGAATACAATGATTCATACCACTGAGGCTGTTATCGGTGTTTTGGACTTAACTGGTTGGGCTAGGCAGATCGCAGGACCGGTTAGCACTCTAGTCTGCTCGTACGGTTTCGTGTCACTGTTCCAATCGACAATTCGCTGCTCCCTGTTTGGCGGTCTTATCGCGTCACACATCAACTAATCATCCACTCGTCAACAAGATATAACAAAACTCTGCTCTCTCAACCCTCCTATAAACCCTATCTGTATATCTATGAGGACTTGTTAAGTACAGAAGTACTTGTATAAATACGGTTGTTGATAAAAGTATATATTACACTGTTGACCTAGTGGCTTCGCATATGCTAGTTAATACGCACCAACTATCAGCTCAAAATTTCTCACTGATATCTTTGAAATATTCTGCACTATAGGTATGCCTTTTTAATGTAACTGTAACTAGACTCACTGGCAGATATACATATTATTTGCAAATAGCGCTATCCATTTTAACATTTCTCATGGGTGATTGGTCCTTATGTAATCCATCTTTAATATCTATATTTTGGGAGGAACTTTACTGATTTTGCAGGTTTCATCTCTTATTAAAGTGCATATATAGTGTTCAGAAATCTATATCATTGCGTTGTATATGCTCAGTGATTTTAAATTTGTTCGCAAGTGTTACTAATTATTTTAAAATTTATGTCACCTTTAACCGGAGAAAATGTCATTTGTTTGTAGTAAGCTAATACTACGAACCTTTGCTAGTTATAAAATGAGGGTTCTTTTCTATGAATAACGTTTGCGTAATAGATGTGTTGTATCTTTGCGATTAGTTCATAATAGATAATTTATAATTATCCTTGTGAATTAAAAGTCGTATGTACTTATCTATTTTTCCGTAAATTATACAAATTATGAATCCATCTGCTATCAGGATATCGTAAAACCATTAACTATCATTATTCAAAAACAGTAAAAGTCGTGTTAATAATGCGTGTTCAATGTCGAAACGATACAATTTCAGTTTTTTAGCCAATAAGAATCATATTGTCGTATACAACAGTCCTTGAGAAGTCTTGTTTTAATGGTGTTCATCATAATAGACTTGTTTATTCTGGTTAGCGTTTGCTTTAGCAATGTTATTTTCTACGGGAGGGGGTTGTTGACACAGTGCCCAACCCTCCTCCTTTACCAGGGCTTGGGACCGGCAGTAGCCCTAGATAAGTTACAGGTGGAGTTAAAGCTGCAGGACAGAGTTCGATGGAGAATGCTAGTGAGCGTCCTATGCTCCTCCATGAGGAGTAACAGGCGTAAGTAAGTATAATATACTTATCTTCCTGGACAACATTCAAACCAGGAACAAAAGGTTTAGCGTAGCATATATTATCAACTACTTTATGAAATATATAAACAAGTATATCATAGTCTATTAAGTAGGGATTCAAGTGCTCAGTTTTGAAGTACACTCATAGTTTGTCCATTAATACTGTTCATCTTCACAAATCGAGATTGTGCTTTGAAAGTTGAAAGACAAGTACTTTAACTACTGACACATCTCTCCACAAGGCTACATTAAACAATATTTGTCTATGATTTGCACTGATACCTATTGTTCTTTGTACACGTAGACACCAAATTCCTAACCACTTCCATATCCCCAGAAGCATTTTAATCGCTAACAGGAAACCGAGAGTGGGAAGTTTAGAAGAAGCTTTATTTCAAAGCTTAATTTTGTACAAAACGCGTGTGTTTGTAGGATTACATAGTATTGGGGAACCCACTGAAACTGGCAACACCCCCAGCAAATGTCCACTCAGGATAAAGTAAACACGATCAGCCAATTTCTAGATTTCCTTGGTAATTTCAAGGGCCCTCTGATTTAGTCGATGTATTTTTTTCATTTCTCTTGGCTTTTGAAGGCTTTTCCGACCTATTCTCGGGGAGTTATAACAGTCCATAAATACAGAAGGTGTCTTTGAATGGTCTAAATAAACTATTTAGGACTCCGAACTAATTTAATCTCTTCATATATTTTATGATCAGTTTCACTGGTATTGCTCTGTTTTACAGTATCTCTCTGTAATACTTTTACATTATGACTTTTATTCTATGAGCTTATCTGGTTGTAAAAAGTTCACTTAGACTACTTATAACCAATGCTTCACTACAATCTGTTCTTCTTCACTGGTATTAAATATCATTATTTTATTTTTTTTATCCCTTAATCATGTTGGTTTCATTTTTATTAATCAATATTTTCTGGTTAACATCTCAGAGTAGTGAAAATCCTCATATTCAGCTTTGTTGTTTTTATTTACAGTAAGCTCTTAGCAAAACATGACTTCTGTTTAAATGAGATTAATATATACATTTCTTTGAAAATAATGTAAAGCCAACTAATGATATGATATTGAAAGTTGTAAAAGAATAATGCAAATCGCATGTTTGCAATCACACATACTGATCCTTACATTACTTATGACTAGGATTAAAAGTAAACATTGTATTGTTAAGCCATTCACATAAATATATATTACAGTCTGTTTTTCAGAATAAATTGATAAGTGATAAATGTTAATTTATTTAACTTACTGCTGTGTTACCATCGTCTTCTTTCACCTACTTATTAAGAAATGTTGCTATTATTTTAAATTACCGCCAATTATGGTTTTTATTTACAATATCAAAAAGGTTATGTCCTTTGTAATTCATGTAGTGAAAGGAAGTGGAAGAAAAGACTACATGAAGTGTTATAAGTTGTTATTAATGTACTCTTAGTTATTTCTGACGTAAATGTATAAATAAACATTCATATCCGTAATAATTTTCCAGCTTTTAATCCATAGTCTTTTCATAATATCATCTAAAACTCAAAAGAACTGAACTACTGTTGATATATATTTAAACAACAGTGATGTCTAGTTTATTTCTTATGGAATCTGTGTTTCCTATTAATATTAATATGGTTATAATTATAATCCTCTTTTTATACATTGTATTTGAGCATATAATTAGTTATGGTAAGCAAAGATGGATAGTAGCTAGCAGTGGAATCCAGGACGCGCGTTTCGTCCTACTTGGGACTCGTCAGCTGGATGCTAGCCACTATCCATCTTTGCTTACCATGCTTGTGAGTTAAGGCTATATCGAGGCAATACGCACAGTATGCACATATGCCAATTAGAGACTGACCAGTTGCAGTCCTAACACATCGATGGGAAGATTCAAAAAAACAATACTAAATGAATATAATTAGTTGGTCATCTTTGTAAGTCAGTTATTATTTTCCTTTTACTGTTTCATTATTAGCCATTTTCTGGAAAAACGCTATGTAGAAATTGTTAATTCGAACTGATTTTCATTGGCCAATTAGCCGAACTTAACTAAATACTCACTACATCATATATTTTATGCACAACTTAATTGATTAATGAAACGAAATGTAAAGTAAACCTAAACAAGATGAAACTAAGAGGATAGACTTGAGAGAAAAAAAGGCAGAGAAAAGATGGAGCGGATATTCATTTACAATATTATTTACAACCAGATAAAAAAATAGGTATATTACACTACTGAGATAATGTATTAGTCTTAATGTACAAATTGATGTTGTTCTAGTCTTGTCTAATAACATTTTTTCTACTTATTCCATGAATAGGTTTGACAATCCATAAGTTTATTTCGCTCTGCTCTCAAATCAGTTAAAATTCATACAAGAGGCTTCTATTGAGATTTATAAGATAATTGATGCCAACTAGTAACAAGTAAACAGAGATAAAATGCTAAAGCATAGCATAGAAACATAGTATTTCCTTGCTGCAAAACAGTGCATAACACAGCATGTAAAAAAATTTTCTCACTGAAATTAACAAGTTGTACAATATGATTAGGCAAGTATTCACATTTCACTAACTGTTTGAATGAACATAAAATTCTAAGGCGAATTAATTACAAAACTGTCTAAATCTGGTTACTTCTTAAAATGTAAAATCTATATGATCAAATTGTAGTATTACTAGTTGCTGTTCATATCATTATAATTTCACAATGTTATTGATCAAATGTTTATATTTGTAATATATGCCAATACAGAAAGAAAATGAATTCATTTTGATCGTCAGAAATTGTAGTGAACTAAAAATCATTATTTATAAACTTAATATAGATGACCTGACTTGTGTTGTAAAGTGACAGGCCAATGCGAAAGCATTGAAAATAGGAAATATTGAACAAAAATTGTGCCCTTATTCATTAATGTCAACATACAGAGTGTTGTCACACGGGAAATAATTTGTGTGTTCTTTGAAAAGGATTGCACATACATCCAACTTTCTTTCTGTGCAATAAAAAGATGGGTCTTTTGTATTTTTTCAACCCCTAACAACAATGATGCTTATCCAGAAAATATTGTATAATGAGAATCGCTTACTGTTAATAAATTATCTCTTAAATCTCAGTAGAAGCTTTTTGTATAAATTTAAGAAATATATAGTATCATAGTTATTCGGCAATCATTAGTTCCTATTATTCTGTTAACTGATGTCTATTTCATTCACAAACTATTTTGAAGCTGGAGGTGTTGGATTTTCTGAGCTGAGGGATTTAGTTGTGAGATTTTTCATGGTTCTCCTGGACAACATTGATTGGCATCTTTACCTGTTGACCTGCGACTTAGTTTTTCATAACTACGTGATCGTTGTTTGCATGTTCGTTTTGATTGTTTGTTCATCCTTTTTCTTACTAGCTAATAGATTTAGTCAATTTCGAGATGTCTATTGATTGATGTTTTGTCAGAGTACTAGGCTTTTAAAGATTCTCTGGTTTAGGTCTAAGGCGGTTACTTTGTTTGTCGTTGTGTCTTTTGGTTTACGTGATACTACAACGATTTCGTCAGCCTGTGGGCTACACCTATTCCTAGGGGCCTTAATAACCTGTTTGTTACCTCAGATTCGCTCTTCATGCAGATTGATGTTGTCTGTTTGCTGACTTTTACTGTTGATTTTGTGTATGATGGTCGTTTCAATAAACATTTGGTCAATTTTTGTGGGTATCCATTCTTCCTTTAACTTCTCCAGGTAATGGAGGTGTTGTAGTGTGTATTCACTTCAAGTTAACCATATAATGAAACAATTATTTGTATTATATATAGTTATTTATCTGTTTATTTGTTTTTACAAAAAAATACTTTTCTCTATGGGTCATCTTAAAAAGTATATCTTAAATCTATTAATTTTATTTTACGATATTTCCCCGTAGAAATATATCTACTACAGTTGTACATACTGAAAAAATTAACTCTTTGTTAAATACAGTTTCTTAGCCTTTACAATTGACTGATCACTTGGTAGTGACCAATATCATGTGTTTTAGGTCCCTTACAATTTTAGGTAGACTTTGCTGACGAGTACCAAATAGTACGAAACCTAGGTCCAGAGTTTCCTGTCGACTACCTCCAACAACCAACTAACGTCTGAATTTCAGACTGCATTTATTATATTGTTTTCAAGCATATTAGTTGGATGTTATTATTTGAACAATTGAAATGATAAATCGTTTAAAATTTGTTGCTGTAACCACTAGAATCTGAAGCTTCATACTCTTAGACAAATTAAAAAACACCGTGAGGAAAAACAAAAACTATGGGGAAAGATTTTCATGCCTTTTCATCATTTAACTTTTTTATTTCTTATTTATTCTATTTAGAAAAGTTTTATTTAAAATCGGCTTGGGCTTTTTCTTCCACTTTTGTCTCATTTAGAATTTTCCAGAAAGTTAGAAAATAGGATTTCTGTAATCACACAATCGTTTTGTATCTTTGTATGCTCTATTTCTACTGATTGTATTCAATGTATATATGATTACAGAGATAATTCTTTTATAAATGTGGGATAGATTTGTATTTCACTAGTAAGGAGTTTTTTCAAAATGTGATTAGATTATTTCCTATCGTTATGTTGGTTATTTTAACCAATGAAGTTTCGTCGCCATATTAGACAAAATCACCAGCGTAAACCTTGTCCCTTCTACTGTTAAAACAAAATCCAATTTACTAATTAATTAGTATGTTAAGGTTGGACAAGTTTTACGAGCCATATAAAGAATAACGAATACGTGATTAGTGAATGAATTCTCTCTTTGAAATTGTTTTATTTTTCAAAGGAAAATATATTGGTCGACTAATAGTACGTTTTTTTCTATTAAAAAAAAAATGAAATTTCCAAAAAGTGTACGTAAATTGGATAAATATGAAACAAATTAAGTTCATGTTAGGCTAAAGTGAAGTAATTGAACGAGAATCTTATTGTTTTGGTGAGCTAAGCTGCTTGTTTATGGATTTATTTGTTAACCAGGCTATTTATTATCATTATTCATATTATTAGGTATAGTAAGTTTTTGGAGATTTTCTAATATTTCGAAGGTAGCTTATCAACAACTGATATTAGATTATTTCAAGGCCTAATACCTGGGTGTTCATTCCTTAGGTAGGGTCGTTGATACGTACTACTGAGAGATCTCAGGCTGAAACAATAAGATCATTCAGCGCCCTTTGGTTTTCTCTAATGCTCCGGCTGGCTTCAATTCATGAGAATAGTTTCCAAAGTATTATCATATTCACAAAATATTTCAAATAAATATTTTGAATTGCAACAAAAGGTAGGTGACCTTTGTGAATCATTAAAAAACTGAGTTATTTGGCAATAACCTATCTTCGGTGAATTACTATCTCACAACAGACCTGGTTGAACTCCACTGGTCACTGCTTCTCACTAGAACTCCAGGAAATACCTCTTGAAGCCAGTCACTAATGAGCATATGATTATTATCAGAAGGGGGTTTTTGTGGAGATTTTAGTAATTTTATAGTTGAATTCATGAATCAATTGAAGTTAGACATTAACACCGTTGGATGCTGGCTCAGTGGTCTAGAGGTTAAGCGCTCGTGCACGAGACTGATAAGTCCTGGATTCGAATCACGTGAGGCGGGATCGTGAATGCGCACTGCTGAGGAGTTCCTTAATAGGATGAAACAGGCGTCCAGTGCTTCCAGGTTTTGCATGGTGGTCTAGCTTCAATTGACTCATGAATTCAACTATAAAATTACTAAAATCTCCACAAAACCCCTTCTGATAAATAAGAATTGTATGTCAATTATTTAAAACTTTATAAAATTTGATCTCCTAAACTGTTCACAAATAGCAAAGGTTTTGGATGCTTATTCCCAGGTTATAAAGTTGAAAAAATAAAATAAAAGAGCAGTGAATTTAAAGTTCTTTCCTGTAATTGTTTTTTTAAGGGCTTAAAACGAGGTAATTATGAGAACATCATTATTAGTTAAAGTTATGTAAATTAGTTTGTAGATAATCATTGTATATTGCCTATTTCCTATTTTGATGTATGTGATTAATTTAACTGATTCACTTTTTGTTTTGGAATAATCTGGGATAACAGGAAAAGCTTTATAGTACTGGACATTATGTACTAATTATCATTTATCCATCCATCCTGCAATTATTGATTATTTCCGTTTCAATGCAACATACCTCCTATAATCTAGTTTTATAACCTTGAGAATATGGTTACAGTAAAATGAATTAGTTGAAAGGATAGAATTTTTAAAGTTTTAGTTACTAATTCTGTTATTTGCTTATAAGGCTTAATGAAAAGTAACATTGTATAATTCTGATCGTTTCACAAATTCGAAGCATTTTCCTAGCTACAAAATCAACGTTTAATGTGTATTACGATATCTTGTAAGATCATTTGCCTTGTTAACAATTTCTAGATTGCTTGTTTTTAATTTTTTTTAAAATAAGTAAATAAAATCATCCATAAAAATCATTCATGTCCTAAAATCAGGATACGTGTATAAAGAACGTTCAATCTAGATTACATCATTCCAGTACTTTACTTATAGTCTATCAAGTTGATAAAATACGTTAGATCTGTTAGTTGCTGGATATAGATGATAGGCATACTTTCACATAAGTCTTCATTGTTTAAATATATTTTTTTTTAGTGTGTATATACCGTATCTGCTTAAAGGTATTTCTACATCATTTTGATGAATATGATTGTTTTCATATGAATTACATTTTCAATTTATCCGTTTTTTATAATCTCCATCAATTCAAAACAGCTAAAATTATGAAATATTCAAAAAAACATAGAATTTGTTGTTATACTTACTGATCCATTGCTTTATATTGTTATTTTTTACCAAAGTACAAATAATCTTTATTTTTGAGAAAGTTTTCTAAAAAAATAGTTAATAATGTTACCATTTTTCATCTGTTAACATTCACATCAATTATGGTAAAGTTGGTCAACTGATTCTACTTTCTATTCATTGAACAACTTCCGTGCATTAACATCTATCCGTCATCAAGATGATATTGATTATTATTATTATTTTTATTGCTACTATATGTAGTTGGCATTTCTCTCCGTTTCTACCTAATACCATGGAATTTCTTTTTTCTAAACTAATTTTCAATATAAAGTATGGAAAAAAAACTGTGACTACATATGTATGTTTGCAGTGTTGATTGTTTTTTTTTTAAGTTGAATACATATTACCATACCACACAAGTTGAATACATATTACCATACCACACACCCATCGTATATATATATATATATATATATATATATATATATATATATATATGGTATGACCAAAAGACTACAGTAACGGTTGTTATGACTCTGAAGAATTGAAAACTTGTTCATTACACAATCCATATTTCATTAATGTTTGTTTTACAGATGCTTTAAGTTTACGAATAACGTTTGATAATAAGATGTAAATAAGTCATTAGTATGCTCAGTCAGTCAGTCAGCTTCAACGTAGGACCAGGCACATATATGTATCGGTCCAAGTTGCCATACCTCGTGAGCACAACAAGATGAACACCGAATAACACTAGTAACACTGTTACTGTTATTGCTTTTACTATCCTGACATTTGTCGTGATAATTTCTTTTTGCAGTGTTTCTTCTTCAAGTGTCGATATCAATTGAAAATCAAAGTCACAATTGCTTACTAGATGTTATTTTGTCGGATTATAGTTCTGTACAAAACTACAATTTATTTTTACCATACAAGAATCCCCTTAAAGTTCTGTGAAAATTAGATTTTCATTTATTCCTATGGCTTTATCAACTAACATTTATTGAAATCATTCGATAATATGTGAGAAAAAGTAAATTGATTCCAGTGGATCATTCTGCAGTGGAATAACACATATACATTTGATTATTTTCCTCTGTTTATACTCTCAAGTTGGATTTATAAAAAAATATACCTGCAATTTTTGATATTTCCAATGCACATTTTTGTGCTTCCCTAATTTTTATTCAGTAATAAGTTCGGGTTTTCTGATAAAGCTTGGAGTGACCAAGTTAAGACAAAGTATCAGTCTATGAAGACAGTTACTGCTCGACTGTCCCATGTAGGTAGGTGCCAACTTCCTGGATACGGTCCACATAATTACCATAACCATTGGTCTGAGACTATGGTAGTTATCTTAAAAATTTTCTTATTCTACCAATTCATTTTTTCTTTTCGAACAGTATCTTTGATTCCTAATCTTTTCTTTCACCACTAATACTATATCTACTGCCCTGGGATTTATCTTAATAATTTTATCCCGCGGTGTCAATGATATCTGACAACTTGAATTAATATACACATGTGCCAGGTTCTACGATGCGTATGACTAACTGGCTGACTGTTTATTATTATTACCAATTGTATCTTCATACAGAGTTCAATGTAAGATAGTGATCATTTGAAATTCTTCATATTAGGAGTTAATTAGTAAGTTATTACAACTTATAGCGTCTGAGAATTCAAGTTTTGTTTTCTATAGTGTTTCTGTAGTGTTTGATTTCTCTTTCTAACTTAAGCTAACTGATAAGTACAATAATGATGATTAGATTAAGTGTTCTTTGCTTTACTCTAATATCTGGAACAAATTTTTCCTCTAGATGTTTCTTGATATTATTATTATTAAATAGGTTAAATGCAAATTAGTTCACGGTTGATTACCCTAGTTTCTTAGTTGACTGACTATTATTATTATATAAGTGGTACCCACTTACTTAATTCTTTTACCTTGGAATTAAAAATTTAGTTATCGAAAAAGTTTCCATTTGATTAAAAATTGAAATCATTTATTAACCATAGTTTGATAAATTTTTGATTTGTCAGGTATTTTAGTCAATTCACTTGATATCGATTAAGTATCATATGAAGACTGTAGTAAATTTGTTATTTTAGGAGATAACAGTTATGGTATATCATGAGTTGGTGAATATGAGAAATGTTTATTATTGTAATCAAGTTAAACAGTTAAAAAGTTTGTATGTTCAATTGGATGGTTAAAGATCCTGTTGCCAGGTTTCTTTCAAATGACGTCATCTGCTTTTTTTTAAAAAAAAGGAATTTCGAGAATAGAATAAACTATCTATCTTGTATTTTCCTCCTGTTCAATGATTTTTGGCAAATACTATTTTGATATTGTTAACTGCATATAAGTTATTTAATTATTTAGAATATCCCAGCAGACATTAACATGAATATAATTTACAATAATGAAAGTTAAATGATTAGAAAGAATTACCTATAGGTCCAAATCACCTGATTGTGGTCTGCATGATAACCTCTCTCAGTAGTCAGAGAACTTGAATGCTATGTTTCAGAATTGATCTCAGTGATGCAGGTTCATTCACTCAATCTTTCTCCAGATCTTGAACTCAAGTACTCCTTCATACACACCTTTTTATTTCTTCTCGAACCATATTATCAACGTTTAGGTTTTCTCATTATCTATTTATGAGATTCCTTTTGCTAACTATTCTTTTAATCCCTACGTCACTTTACTTTTATGATATGTCGAACTGGACCTACGTACATATCTTGCTTTCTATGCGTCAGTTGTAACTGATTATTCACTAAATCATAATCAGATTAATTCTAGCTACAATTCAACAAACGTGACTTATGTCTAAGTTAGCAAATTTAAGAAACGAAAAGAAACGTAGCGAAATAGTTGAAAAAAATTATCAAAAAGATATCATATGAAGCCAATTTTTGTTATTTTTGAAATAATATGTCTGTATTCATCAAAGTTGTTATTTGGCCTTCTTTTTTTTCAAACAGAAATTTAATTTTATTTGTCAGTCAACGTATAAAAACAATAAAGTCGTCAATGTTGAAGAAAAATATTTATTCTAGGAGGAAATAGTTAGAAATGGAAAAAATTGGTATTATTATTATTATTATTTTGTTGATGGATGGGATTGTCTTCTCTGTGTAGGATAAACATTTCAATAGAATTGAAAAGGTGGTGTTTGTATGTTTGTTGTTTCTTTTAGTTTGTCTTTGTACCTTTCTCAATTTTGTGTTTTTTTTTAAAAAAAACTTCGTTTAGTTGGAAGAATTTCAATAGTTTAGAGCACCCATTGACACCAACTGAAGGGAGCGAGAGCGAGATAGTGATAGGTAGAAATTCTGATTATTAGTAAACAGTTGTTTCTCAGTATTTATTTGGAGAATATTATTGTAATAATAATAATAATACCTATCATTATTACTATGTTCATAGAAAAAAGAATAAAAGCTGAATCATAGAAAATGATTCATCACTAACTACTTGTTATTATATTTAAATACATTGTTTATTTATACATTAATGTTCATTAAGCATAGTAATCATATTAATTATAAGTATTATTGTTTAGTACAATCTATTTCAACTAAATTTGATTGATAGGTAAATCTTCATGGAATATGTTTATTTATTAGTATACTTGAATTCATAATGATGCGTTATAAATTGTAAATCATTCAATTTATGTCCTGTTTTGTATATTTAACATTTTAGGCGTAAATTTTATTGTTATTTTCAGTATTACTCATAATTGTACATTTTTAAAACAAAAGTAATTTAACATATTTTTAGACAGTTACATGTTTATGTACTACAAGTAAAATTATGTTTTATGTCATTTAGTGTTGTAATCAACATGCCTATTTGTATTTGTCTCGTCAAAATATTCATGTAGACTGTTATTTCTACATAAAGCATTATTGGGAGCATTGAACTCGATATTTTTACTAGACTGTATTATATTCTGTTGATATGTCAAGATATTACAATTATCTTGTTGTTTCAAGTTTTGTTCGTTGTTAGAGTAAGTTTAAATTCAAAGCATCAAATTAGAAATTACTTACTTACTTACGCATCTTACTCCCAATGGAGCATAGGCCGCCGACCAGCATTCTCCAACCCACTCTGTCCTGAGCCTTCCCTTCCAGAAATTAGAAATATATTATTTTTTTAAGGGGATTTCAGTAGTATATTAACTGTTTCATATTACAATACAATAACATTTTATTAGTTTCTGTCTATTTAATTGTTAATTTATGAATAGTTAGTTTCATATTTCTTTAATAAATAAACGTGTCTTATGTAAAGAGCTGTCTAAAAATGAGAGGAAACTTATTTCATTCTATTTGGTTAGATCGTGTAATTTTTATTTCTTAAGTTACATCAAATTGTGTTATAAATTGGTTTTCCACTGACTGAAAATACTGGAATCAATTCTTACTAGCAGAATTGATAATTTACTCATATGATCAACTAATCTTCAAGTAATAAAGAAACAGATTTCACTAGAAGGAATAATTTTTTTAATTAACCAAATTCTTATTGAAGAAATAAAACTATCGTCTATTATGCAAAGTGTTCGGTCAATGATATTGTTACTTGTTAAATGGCAATTGACTAATCAATGACAGAAATGAAAGTCTTAAAGTTATTGATGTTGGTTTTTGCATTTCTATTTATTTCTTACTTTAAATTTTTATGGTCATTTTTTAAAATATTTCCAATGCTTTTTATATTCTACCTTCCTCTTTATTTATTTTAGTTTTTTTGTTGCAATTCCTCTTCATTCACCCTCTTTTTTTCTTCGTTATTTATTGTGATTGAGACTTTATGATTTATGAAATAATTGTAAAATGTCTCAAATTGAGATATTGAGTTTCATTTCATTGAAGAACAATAAAATGAGTGTGTTTTTTCTGCGTGATAATCTTTTACAGGTTTCTTCTGGTTTTCGTTGATTTTGTTTATTCTTTGTGGTTATTTTTAGCCAATCTATCCTATTTTTATGTTACAACGAACATCTTTTCATGAACTAAGTTGCTTAAATAATATATTTTTATATGTATAGAATACGAAAAGAATGCTACTGATTAGTAGAATTATGAAAGTCACTTTGGCCGCTAAGAAATTCAGCTCGTTAGTTTGATAAGGTTTACTAATAGTCAGTTGTTAGTAATATTTTACTACTCATATCTACCAAGTAGTATGTTTTATTAGAATTTACCTAAACCTGCAAACTATCACACTTATTTTCTATTGAATAGTTTTCAAATCATATTTTGTCGAGATCACGGTTCACCAGTTAAAAATATACTCGAATTTGAGAAATTCTTTTGTGAATTATAACTGGATGAAATTTATTGGATATTAGTGAAACAGCTCCTAATATAATCAATTTATTCATACCACGCATCCGATTTCTATTCAATGTGTTCGTATCCATTACTAATCTTATTCTGTAAACCATGGACATTAGTTCAACTTCGTAATCTCTTGTGGTATGCTTACTTGTCTTAATGTTAAGTGTGTCTACCATAGTTTTAGCAATATCCTATACTGAAACTTTTCTCTCTTTAGATTGTTATCGAATTAGATATACATTGATCATTCTCATTATTTCACTAACATTAAAAATTTGTTGAATTCTAGCTGTTTCGTTTAAAAACCGTTCTGTGTATTTCTCAAAGTTGTCAAACATTTCATTACAATTATTATCAAAAATAATCGAGAATATTTAATTCCAGTCTTTTGTTTTCAACCTCACTCAAATGTGTAACATCGATACTGAAGAGTTTATGAAAGTGGAAGTCATTAGTCAACTAACAATGAGTTGTCATATAATTAGAGTCTAGTGTCTGCTAACATAATGATTATGTTTTAAAATATATAAGTTCATCAGTAATTGTTTTTCAGTAAATTTATAAATGGATACTTTAGATTGGAAATATCATTGAGTTATATTGTCTCGGTAATCCCACCATTTAGTTCGGTACATCCATATTAAGTTATCTAGGTTTAATGCCTAACAGGATATTCCAAATGGATTTTGGTGAATATTTAGCGTTGGAAATCAATAAGTTGTAAACTCATGTGTTGAACCTTCACGTATTATTTAGACAATTTGTAATCATCGTCAACATAATGTTGTATTTTATTCCCTAGAGGTCAAATTTTAATGTTTGTAGTTGTAAACAACACAAGTAGTTTATTATTTCAATCTTTTTTATTTCGATATTATTAGTCATATATGTAAGTTAATAGAAAGCGAACTGGATTGTTTTTTTCCCCCAGTTATGTCACTTTGTTATTGTCACCACACGATCAACACTAAACCTTCTCTTTCTCTCACTCATCCTCGAATGACCAACTTCATTTATGGACACAGAAGCAAGAAAATATTTTCTCTTATTTTAATTTACGCATCAATAACTTTGATCGTTTCAACATTTCTTTCTCCGTTCTATTCTGTTCTCCGCGTCGTCTACATGTTTATATACATCAGTAATACTTTTCTAAAAGCCAATTTTGTTGTTTTTAGTTTAGTTATTCACCTTCTAGATTGGCAATATATATATATATATATAATTGTATTACAAATTGTAATACAAATAATTTCTACTCATTAAATTATTTGACAAAATCAAAATCTGTTCATTTCCAGCCTCTTTTGTTTCTCTCTCCTCCCTTCTCTTTGTAAACACACCACATATGCGCACAAACGTCGAAATAAAGGAAAACAGGGAATTTTTTCCCATGATCGAGTGTTGTTATTGTTGTCGTTTTCTCTGTTTTGTTTTGTCACTCCTTTGCTTTGAAAAACATGTTAGTGAAAAAAAAATCGATGACAGTAATATTTGGAGAAAAAAACAAGTTGAAAAGCAGTTGTTTTTGTCTACTGGGTTTTTTTGTCTTATTTTTTTTGTATTTCATTGTATTGTCACTGTTATTTTGACTTTGTCAGTGTTTTGTGTTCAATGCATTCTGTCTATACATATATCTATGTGTACATTCGTGTGTATCATTCCATTGCTGGTTATCGTGTATATGTGTAAATAATTGAGAATTTCCTTTTAATATCATGTATATGATGTATAATGTTTTCAGTGTGTGAATATTTTGTTCATCATTTATTATTTCCATTCATGATTGTGTAATTTACTCCTTTTATAAACTGTTCATTGGTCGAATTATTATTTATAATAAAACTAAGTGTTATATCACCTAGTCATACATAAATATTCATGTATTGCATATTAATTTATCCTTGTCATAAATTGCTGATATGAAAATGTTATTACTTGTGTTTATATGTACTACTTATCTACAAAAAACTGTGTCAACTGTTTGTCTTCCGTTATTCATTCATAAATTTAGATCATGAAAAGTTTCTTGTTTTGATTTTATTTTTTCCAATAAAATAACTTTCGCATTTACTGACATTCTCCATCATAATGATAAATCAAGCCTGACACTTGCTCTACTGACGATTTCATTTCCATTTATTTTTTTCTTAAAACAACAAAGACTTCATTATCAAAATTGTCATATATTGATCAGCTAATTTTACAGTTCTTTCTTTTTCCTGGAATGAATTCATATTTTGTTCATTTGTGGTGATTAAAAGAATAATTCTGATAAAGTGTATCTCAGTTTTTTTTTAAAATGAACAATTTGCATCGTCGAGTTTATATATATTTGCATGTAGTACTAATGCTGTTTCATTTAAAACTCAATGGTTTATACCAGTAACCGGGTTGTTTCTCTGGTAGTGCACGTTAATTTTAGGGGGTTTTCAAAATATTTGGATATCGTCCAAAATATATTTCAAATATGTATCTTATATGTCTGTGGAATTAATGTTCTCGATTTATTATGTTTTTATAGTTTTAGATCGCAGATTGAGTTTAGCTTAAAAAAAGCACTAAAACCAGGGAGTACTTAGCAACCCTTTTGTTCATTTGTGATTTTTAACAGTATATACCAACAGTCTCGATAGGGGTTGAACCTAAGACCTTCACGCTATGTAATGACCACATTAACTGAGCTGGCATACAGTGACCTACATTTTCTAATTTATTCCCTTTTTTCACTATGGTGATCCAGTTGTTCAGTGCCATCGATGTTACTTTTCTCACATATGAATTGGTTACACTCCAACGATCATGGTTTTTTCATTACAACATCAGGAAAGCTTCAACTGAAGTTCAGCTATGTTCTATTCGTGATGTAAACCTAAAAATCCCGAACAATTCACATTAACATTTAGGTTGTATTCACCACAAACTAATCTTAGTTGAAGTACTTCTAAAAACCAGGAAGACTGAATAATTATTTCATCCTAGTATAGGACTCGATTCCTAGTGGAGTTATCTGTGCACTGTTGTGATTACAACCTGCAATTTATATCAACTCCTACGAAACCCTTTCAACTAATCTTTGTTAATCTTTAGTATTAAAAATATGTAAATTACTGTTATCTTAATTTCTGACTTAAATTTATGATATACTTGCATATATACATATATGATCTAAATAATTTTTAAATTATACTATTACACTATACTAAAAACAATGATAAATTTCTATAGTATGTTTATTATAGTGTATTATCATTTACATCATGTATTATTTGTTATCGCATATCATGTTATAATTCTTTTTTATCCTTTTTACATTTCAATTGATCTATGGTTCTTTTAAAAAAAATATTATTTACTGTTGATAATGATTTGTTGCTTAAAATGATTTAAGATGATATAACATTCAACGCTGTTTTTCCTCTGTCACGTTTCTGTTTACTGTTAACGTTATAACTAGCTAGTAGTAATGACGTTGGTGGTGGTGGTGTGTGTGTAGGTATTGATATTTATATTTCTGTTCTACACGATGAATTATAAAGGGTGAACATGAAATTTTATGCATGAACTGGAATGTTATTCTTGTGATATTCAAACATTTATTCAAAACATAAATTTAATGAATGAATTTTTATCTGGTTCATTTAATATGACTAATATATTAGGTAAATTCTATATACATAAAAATATTTATTTATCGAGGTAGTAAATATATTCAGAAGGAAGGCTGGTAGGTCCTGGGTTCGAATCTCGCAAGGCGGGATCGTAGATGCGCACTGCTGAGGAGTCGTTGTCTTTTGTGACAGTTTGGTATCATCCAGATAATCAATGGTTATAGAGCTCTTGACAGTTGTTTAATGCTTGTATAGGACTCCTATGGATTACACAACATTATTCTGTGCGGATAAAATTTCTGATCTCAAGTTCTTATGGTTAGGTAAACACTTTTTGCTCATTAAGTCAGTATATGTTTCCTCTGAAATTTCAATATCATCTGTTTTCAAATGATTCTCTTCCCAATAATATTGGGTTAGAATTACGTCATATCACAAACGATCTAATGTTGAAAAAGGTAAACTTTTGAGTTACGAGTTAATATTCAAGTAGCATCGTGTTCACTACAAGAACTAAAGGTTTTAGGCGTGATTAGACAGCTGCTTAATGTTTCTCGGCCTTCAATAGTTCTCCAGTTGATGTTAATCCATAATGAATGCAATCTTCAAACCGATTTCATTCTAAGCCTGCTTATTTAATGTGAACTTTGAAGTGCCTCATTTGTAGTATTCTAAAATTGTGCTTGTGCAGAAAAACAAATTCCCTTTTATATAGGCATCTATCATGAAATAGCTTTAGTTTAATGTCTACCGAATAAGCTTGTACTTTTGTTTATTACTGTTTTTCTAATTACTATTTCAATATTAAATATATGAAGGAGGTATATTGTGAACATGTTTCTCATGTTAGTAATTCTTATAATGTCAATTTGCAGATGTACGAAATGAACATAAACTAAACAATGGGGCATCATATTCCATATGTGTGATATACCAACGATTGTGGGTCATTTTCTTTTTTCTTTCCATAATACTACATTAATAACCGAGGGCAAAACAATTATTACTTCGATGTACTATTAAATTATTGAAAGGTTAAATGTACTGGACTTTCACTTTAAGGATCGATTTTTCCTTTTATTCATATTATTGAAAGAAAGCCTTCATAAACGCAATAAATTTAATAGTATAGGGATTTTAGAGATGATTGAATTTCGTTGTTTAACATGACGAATTGGCTTTAGTTAGATAACCGTTAACAACCATGAAGCATTGGACATATACTTCATTCTAGTATTGGATTCCTCAGCAGTTCGTCTCCACGACTCTTCTAGAGATCGAACCCAAAACCTCCAGGCCTTGTGGCGGACACTTAAACTACGAATGCTGAATCATCATTTAATGGTTTGCATTTTTAATTCAAGTTATTTCTCAGTAGGATGAAACATGAATATAGTACCTCCTGGTTTTCAATGGTGTTTTAACTAACATCTGTCCTTGAAGTAAGACTGCAAAATAAATTTCATGCTTCAGTAGCATAGGATGATGAAATCTAAAGTTAGGTGTCGATTAAATGTACTTTCCTCTTTATGAACGTTTGTTTGAAATTGCAGTGGTAACCTAGTGATTATCGTTTCTCCTACCAGAGATACCAAGGATAGTGATGAAAGTTTTGTTTTTCCGAATAATTTGATGTAAATAGAGTCATGTCAGCAAAATGTTAAAAAAAATCTATTCTCTGTAATGTATGTGTATATGTATAAATTCATATTATAGGTATCAATATTTTGTTAACTGTTTAGGATCTATTTAGATACACCGTAGTCTGTGTTTATTTTCACTTTTTTCCCTTCTATTTCTAAATAACGACAGTAGAGAATCATAGGCGTATTTATATATATATATATATATATATATATATATATATATATATACTTTCAAGGTTTAATTTGACTATTTTGTTTCCGTTTTATTGTTGGAACTTATTTATTTATTTTATGGTATTATGATTAGTAGTATTAATATTATTGTGTTGAGTAAGCTAATTTAAACGCCCCTTTTAGGTGTGGCACGTTTATTGGTTTACTGAATAGACACTTCGTTCGATATATTGAAATATCATTGCCATATATATATAACATTCATTTTCAGTGTTTCGTAAATATATGAAATTTTTGAACTCAACATGAAATATTATTCCCAATAAATTCTCATTAGATTCTATTGTTATAAATGAGAATTTATTGAGAATATTCTTCGTTTGGTTTATAACATCCAATAAAATGGGATTTTTAAAGGATAAACTTTATAGTAATAAATATAAGGTGGTGGTTGGAGGTTGTCAACAAGAAACCCTGGACCCGGGTTTCGTGCTACTTGGCACTCGTCAGCAAGGTGTGCCTGTAATCTTGTGGGAACTGGTGCTCCCTGACGGATTCGATCCCGTGTCACCCAGCTTCACAGTCAGAGACGTTACCACTGAGGTATTCGGGCCGCGACCGTCCTCTTGTAGGACTGAGATGTAATCACAAGTGATTGATCACTGGGTTGTGACAAATATTTCTCATGTATATACATTAATAAAAATGTTTATAATATAAGGTTGTTCATATAAAAAAAATAAATGGAACAGTTGTTTCATTAAATTTTCGTGAAATAAAACAATTACTTTTTGTAGAAGTGAATGATTTGACTACATTAACATGAAAAATGAAATGAGGCTAAAAGTTCACATTTTATTTATGACAGTGAAATATGACATTCTCTTTAATTCTTCGATCAATTTGTGCCTATAGTCTGTATCAATATCATAGTGATTAATTAGTTTTAAAGATAATATGGATATACATTACTGAAATATACCTTTGAATTACTTAGTGTTCACTGAAGTCTTGGTGGTATTATATTTAAAAAGCAAGATTTTCATACACTTCGTTTAACTTACGTAAACTGTAGAAAAAAAGGATAGTAATACATTTTAGGTGAATTCATATTTATGTTATGTTGAATACCACCGTCTCATATAACGACTTTCTTTTATGTAGTGAAGTAATTTTTTTCATCTACACTGTCATGTCATATTGATATCTCATTTATTATTCGACGATGAATAACTGAAGGACTACTCAATGTTAAATTTACTAAGTATACATTTATATACTCGATTTTTAACTAAACACTGATTTATGAATCAAAAATTTTCTGCCAATATCGGCTCGACTCAAAGTCGTTCGAACAGCAGAAGCAATATCCATTCGGACTAAAACAACCTGAAACTGTGTACGAAAGAAATATATTCAGCTCCTCCTATTACCTTGGTCAACCTCAGAATTAGTAAACCAATGGTAGCCTTAATTATAAAATCAACCAATTTGATAAATCTACAAATAACGTTTTTTAATCATATATTATTATCTTTCTAGGCAAAGATGGATAGTGGCTAGCAGTGGAATCCAGGACGCGCTTTTTGCCTTATTGTTGTAAATTGCATGCACCAATAATACAGTGATCGCTAACATTGATATTATATTCAGCTTTGTTCAATAGCCCTTGCGAAATCCATACGTTTCCAGTCCTCTAATCAGGACTTTGTCGTTGACATGCTTTTAGAGATAACACTTTCATCATCTCAATCTCCAGGAGTTGAACTTTTACCAGGAGGCTCACTTGTTGACTTAGAATACGCCGACGACATAGTTTTATTTGGTGAAGACGCTGACAAAATGCAGAGTCTTCTGACCACCATAAGCAACTATGCAAGCATGTTCGGGATGCGATTCTCTCCCTCGAAGTGCAAAATGTTACTTCATGATTGGGTTGCATCGACACCTGAACTAATGATAGGGAGTGAAGTAGTTGAGCGTGTCGACCGTTTCACTTATCTTGGGAGTCTCATCAGCCCTTGTGGTCTGGTGTGTGACGAAATCTCAGCACGAATACAGAAGGCTCGTCTAGCTTTCGCCAACTTGCGCCATTTATGGCGTAGGCGAGATATCCGTCTAGCAACCAAAGGACAGGTTTACTGTGCAGCAATTCGTTCCGTTCTACTTTATGGCGGTGAAACATGGCCGATAAGAGTAGAGGACATTCGTAGGCTACTAGTATTCTATCATAGGTGTCTTCGGAGCATTGCTCGTATATCCTGGTACCACCAGGTAAGTAATGCAGTTGTTAGGAAACGGGTACTAGGTAAGGATGGCAAATCGATTGATGAAGTAGTGAAATTTCATCAGTTGAGATGACTGGGACACGTATTATGTATGCCCAACCACCGACTGCCCCGACGTGCAATGCTATATGGTGTAGGAGTAGGTTGGAAGAAAGCTGGGGGCGGCCAGACCAAAACGTGGCACAAATCCATGAAGTCACTGACAATTGGACTGAGCCATGTTGGTAGGTGTAGACTACCTGGTTGGGATTCACGAGATGATAGCAACCGATGGTTAGAGACCTTGAATGACATGGCGAAGGTGCATCCACTCTTTGTGTTCTACCAAATTCTAACCTTTTGAATTCTTCACGTCCCTATCCTTTTTCTCTTTCCAAATTTATTTCACTGTATTATACTCCTTCAATAGCATCTTCAAACCCTAATCTTTCACATAATGCTTATACTCTTACTACTTCTACCACTATGGGATTTGAATCGACAACTGCATCTCTGTGCTAATTTGCTATGGCAACTCGAACTGATGTACGTACGTACGAAGTTCTACGTTGTGACTCACTGACTGACCTCTAATCAGGACAACCGAAAAGTTACACCAGAAATGGAGCTTTGAAAAGATGTGTGATTTATATAAAATGACCACACCATGAAGGTCATAATAAAATGGAGATGGTAAAAGCTACTATAATAATTGCTTTAGTAACAATAACATTTCATAACATTGGTATTGGTCAATCCTAACAAACTTTCTAGATCTAACTCGGTTTGTACGGTTGCATAATGTTACTAGACTTAAATCTGTGTATACAGTCTCGTTCATGATTATCGAGCTAGAATAAAGAACATAAAATAAATTAGAAATTGTGTTATACTCTTAGTTTGCCAAATTATATTTGAAGTAGCTTATTTCTTACGTGAATTTTATTCTGAAATTACGTTAAGTTTTTCTCCATGTGTAATATCGAGTAGTTAAAGTTAATCTTCTTCACAATGTGTGTTTATTAAACGTCCTTAAATTGGATTCTCTCAACAGTGTTACGGTCACAATTTTGAAAGCATAGTTTGATCTTAAATTTGTATCACCAGTGAAGTACCTTGTTCAGTTTATGTGTACAACACTACAGTTTAAGTATAAATTAGTAGGCTGTTAAAGTCCACAACTACTTCATCACAAGTAATGATGAAACATCCAAGTCCACACTTTCCAAGGGCATTTTAAACGTTTTTTAACATTCCTGAATATTTCACATTTCTCTCAATAATTGTTGAATGTTCTGACCAGTTTTTAGTTTTCGATTTATGCTGTTGATCTCAAATATATATATATATATATATATATATATTACAAGAACGTACAGGAAGTTTATTTGTCAACTGCTGAATTACATATTGCCTTTACAATTTATCAATACTACTCTGTCTTTAATCAAATCCAAAATAAGCGTAGATGTACCTAAATCTGTATTTTTAGTGATTAAAAGCCAAATGTTTCGACAATTAAGTCACTGCTTTACAAAAACCATTTGTTTATTGTCATCAAAATATGTTTCGGTCATTAAATTATGTTGTAGTACTCAGTAACTCTTCTTTTATTATACATTTTATTGGCTTTCATTATTTCCATGTCTTTCGTCATTTTGTTATCTATAGGTAGTGTGGTTAGAACAACAAGTTGCAAAGGTTCGAGTTAAACGAGATGTGCACATTCCAGTTAGTGATCCGAAATGGCCTCAGATGTGGTATTTAGTAAGTTTTGTGTATGTTAATGAATCTTTAACATTTTATCTACCAACCAATTGTGGATAAATAGTGTATATCATGTTTGTATTTGTGTTTTTTTATTTGTTACTTGGCTATCCATTTAATCTTTTGGCTTTTTCCGAGTTTCATGTGTACTGCGCTTTAACATTTCCTTATGACTGAGTGGGCCGATAACACATTACTGTAATTTCCATTACGAGGTTAGTAAGAACTGATCCAGTTAAAGCTAAATAGCATAATCTAAATAACATGAGCAGTCAAATATTGTTCATACGGATAATCAGGTTTGATCTCGAGTCAACCCCTGGATTAATGATAGAGAGGAAAAAGCTGAGCGTATGACGGCTTCATTTATCTGCGAGTCCCACCAGTCCTGATGTCTGCAGTATGAGAAAATCTCATGACGAATTCGAAAGGCCCAAATGGCTTTTACCCAACTGGCGTCATATGGGGGTTGGTGAGATATCGGTCTGCTAACCAGAGGACGAGTTGCATGCGCAGCAGTCTTCTTTGTCATACTTTGTGGGCATGAAATATACCCCATTAAGAATAGAGGATATTCGTAGAATATTAATATTCGACCATAGGTGTCTTCGAAGCGTCGCTTATATATTTTTGGACAACCGAGTAAGTAATGCCAGGGTTAAGAATAGGATACTAGGTAAAGAAGAAAATTCGATTGATGAGGTAGAAAATCACCATTTGAGATGACTGGGATATGTTTTCAGTATGCCCAACCACCCACGATTCTGGGATTTCACCTGACAATCTCATTTCTCTGTACTAATTGGGTATAGAAACTTGAGCTGATATACATGCGTACGAGGTTCTACGTTGTGACTCATTGACTGACTGTAATAACTTAAACCATGGAAGCATTTTCGGTTATTCCCAGTCTACCTGGAAATATTTATTTCATAATGGCTGACAAGATGCTCCGTTTATCGTGATTTCTGACTATTGCTTGTGACTTCATAATACTTCTTAACAATCATATCTTTATACAAAAGAACTAGTTGACTTGTGTCTTTGATGACTTCTTATTTGTAGGAATCCCATCCCACTTAGAGTGAATTATTATTGCTAATGTAGTCACTTTTTAATAATATGATTAGTAGTCTTCAGCTTTTTTATAATTAATATCAAACGATTCTTCAATATCCTCTTGACTGTTAACTGTAAATAAAATATCTCAATTTTTATTATCTATTAATGTAGTGGGGATTTGTGGAATTTATAAAATTTTCATAGTTTAAATCACGAATTGGTTGTAACTATGTCGCCATTAGAAAACCTGTAAGCACTGGATTTCTATTTAGTCAGTATGGGACTCTTCAGCAATGCATGTCTACTACTTCACATACAGTAGTCGAATTCACAACTTTAGGTCTCGCACACGAACGTCTAACCTCTAGACCACTAAGTCGCAATTCATTGGGGTACAGGTCTAAACTTCAACAACTCACAATATTGCACAACCCTTATTTTCTAACAGTTTCTCAGTTAACGTCAATTCCTGATGAAAACATTCATCGTATAGTGTTTATAATCTTTGTAGTGTTTAATTTTCTGAGCTGGATGGTTTGATTGTGAGTTTTTTGTTATCGTTCTAAATACAACACCATTCAGTCTATTTACAAGTTTCCTCGATCATTCTACTAGACTTCGTGTCCGATGATGTGAATTCAATATTTCCTTGGTTATAGTGATATATTAGTCAATAGAAGCAAATTTCTGGACTTATGTATATTGTTTCCGAGAATATACAGCAATCAAATTGATGTAATTTTCTTTTTAGAATTTGATATTTTCCCAATTGGATTATCATTATTAAGCTTTTAATTAAAAGTAATCATTTCGCAAATTTTAAAGAAGCCATTTTAAAAATTACTTTCTTATTTTACTGACTTTTTTTAAAGCAAAATATCGTGTAACTGTTTATTTTTCTGCATTCAGATCTAAAAAATTATCTTACCGTATATTGTTTTTTAATACTAAATTTACGGTATACAACTAAGTTAGATTAGATCTGAATTTAACTTATTTAAAAGTATTGAAATTCGGTGTATCTTAATTGTTTTCCGAACTGTGGTATTGATGAGATATCCCCATTTCGCTATAATTATCATTAAATGGAAAAGTTGTTTAGTTTGTGTGTATATTTAACAATCGTATATGATATTCTTCTATATCTTTAATTGCTTCATTTTTACTTTACTAATGACCGACAATAATGCTGTTCAATTTTGGATAATTTCAATTCTTTTTCAAACATCATAGTAGCGATGAACTTCTCTACCACAACGCGTAAACTTTGAAAAGGCGTATGAATAAATTGATCAGTAATTAACAAAATGTTTTAAGATTTCGTGCAAATGCATACATTACCCCATCACTTTTATTAAAATATAAAGACAGATGTTTTATTAAGTTTTCGAAGATGTATCTAGAGCTTAATTTTGTTGCATGTTTAAAACTGTATTTTGAAAGTTTGTAAGGTATGAAATTATCGTGAACTGACTTAAGGAAGAGAGATATTGGTCACTGGATAACCATTTCGTCCTCGCAAGAACGTCTTCAGGAGTCCGCATTCACAATCCAGTCATTTACTGAGTGTAGGGTTATCAAGCCTCACTCCGATCAAGATACCCTCAAACCACTGAGCTATCACCCAGTGGTTCAAGTTTATAAATTGAGTATTGAGTGACCCTCATTCATTGGGATCCGTAATAAGTATCGTACTCTGGGAATGCTTGAACTCTACCAGTTGAGACTTCCTTACTGCCACTTCAAAAATTAACAAAGCCAGTAACTTGTAAGTTAGTTATTGTTATCAGGATGGGGAGTTTACTAGAATTGTTCAGTTTAATGATAGTTTCACACTATGAATTAGTTGTAGAGTTTCACAATAGTATGAAACAACTATCCAAGGATTCCTGGTTTTCAATGATACATCCAACAGTATTCAATGTGATAAAAATATCTTCAAACTAGGTAATATTCACAAATCAACCATCCTAAACATAGAATTATGAACGCCCCCAAATGCCCTGGTAAGGCCGAGAGTGGGGAGAGTCCGCTCTCCCTCTCGAAATGCTCTCACATGGCCACGCGTATATAGTCTCTGCCAGGAAGTCCTACTCACTGCCTTCTCGTGGCGGGGGTGCTATTTACAAAATTGAGAGGACGAAAAGCGAATATCCAGCGCTTTAACGGGTTGGTGAATGTGGAGTGTCCACCTAGAGGAGTTGAGAAACCCTGATTCCATACCAATGGTGCACATGTGCTCCAGTATCCTGAAGGAACGAATGGCGTATGAATCAATCTTTGGTCACCGACTACCATGGGACTGCATCTTCTTATGATGCTCCACTGCCTTGTGGATCAGACCTTTAGGTCAAAGGCTCCGGGTGTGGCCCCCTAAGAAAACCACCTGTTTCAGTTTGGGCACCTGGGCAGTATCACAGCCTTCACACAAATCAAATGAGATTTGTGTGGCGCATATGTATCCGGTGCTTCCTTGTACCAATATCTATGTGTTGAAATAAATAAATAAATAAATTATGTTTGAATACAGACTTTTTATTTATGGACCATCTTTTCGTTTTTTTACTGGTTCTCGTTTGTTTAACACATCTGCAAAAAATCGAAAAGTTTATGGTACAAAAACTCGTTGAATTTCTGTTTTTCTTTTCCACTTCGTTCGTTTGCTTCCAATTCATTGAGATTATTAGTTTAATCTTTGGTAATAGAACTTTTTTCATCAGTATGTATTATCTATTGGTGATGGTAAACAAATTAGTTTGATAGTATGATGTTCATGTCAATCATTTAGCCTATCCTAGTATTTTTTTGAAAAAAAAGTTGTTTTTATAATACAGATAGCTTTGTTTCCGCACGATTAGCTAATTATACAAAAAGAAATTAAATAAATTGTTCATTTTATTTATTTGTTGTAGGGTAATTAATAAAAGAAATCATTCAGTTGAATTAAAAATTTTGTTGCCAAATGTGGTATTTTATTTTGTCTATTCTTAACCATACAAGGTTTATAACATGACTTGTAAAACTGATTCAATCAAATGTTCACTTTGTTAGTATGCGTCTAATCAGTTATCTTAAAAACGCTTTTCATATTAAATTGAAATGAGTTGCTGCTACATGAACGAGGTGGTCGGACTTGCCTATCGTGATAAACCAACCGTTCCTCAAGATCCTTCCATGCCAGGCAAATCGGTTGAGGAACGGTGAGACTAGAAGCAGCAAACTCAAGGTCCGAGGGCGAAGTCGTACTACTGACTGTACAGAGGTGTTACGGCAGTAAAGTATAACAGCATAACAGCGACGTTGCCTTCCTACGAGGAAGAGTGGAGTTAGGAAAGGTCGACCCTAAAAATCCACATCGCCTTATCCCACGGATTCCCGTCCCCGACAGTAAGGTCCCAATAAGTACGGAGTTAACACGAAAATTACTCACAAAAAGGTTGTGTGTGACCAGTCTCAAGCAGTTGTTCCTTGAGCATTGCGGTCACTCTCTCAGGTCACTATAAGACCACCTCTGACCCGATTTCTTTTTCAGGTGCCTCTATGAGAACCTATCCACGGTGTGGGTAACCAAGAAGTAATAACCTCCTTTATGCCTCTAACAGTACTCAAGACTGAAATGAGTTGAAGAACTATTGAATAACTTGTTGCATCAGTATTTCGAAGACTTTACAAACCGTGATCGCTCTCGATTTTTACAGGTTTTAATCGGTAGTTCGTTATTGTGCATTCTATCGTTTAAAAATGAATGATATATTCGTAACATCCCAATGAGTAGAAAAATTAGATTTCTTGACGTTTCGTGACTCAGTGTAAGCCACTTCGTCAGGGAATAAATAACCAAATCAAAATTAATCCAAGCTTAAATAGTACAACGGAATGACAGTAATATTATGTGGTCAGTCAAAAAACAGGTCTGAATAAATCAATGTCATGTCATTTCGGTCAAGGTGATTCGTAAGGGACATGTATTTAAATTTGCATGTGTATATGTGCGCACTGTAAAGGATAAAAATGTGTGACCTTTGTAGTGATAAAGGATAGAGTTTAATTTGTAATATAATAATGCGAATTGGGAATAATATCAGATTAGGTGGCTAGGATAGATAGTCTAAGTAAGGTGTATGGTAAGGCCTTCTTTTCTATTGAAAACAGTAGGATTAAGCGTTATATGAAACGCTTCAGCTACTCTCCATTCTTTGTAATTGGGAAAACATTTTTGTAATATTTCGATATTTTCGAAATCGATTTGGTTGTCGTTGAAAATGGCGTGAACTGCTATTGCCGATATAATTTGAAGTTTATTCAGTTCTAAAAGATTATTAAGTGGTTTCTTTGTGTACCTAACATGTTCTTTAGCTCGAGTCAAGATTTCGCGAGATGACTCTCCAATATAGAAGGCATCACAATCGACACAACCTAATTTGTAGACACAGTTCTGTTTAGACATGAATGGGATTTTTTCTTTTAAGCGAACTCAAGTATTTCGAAGTATGTTCGTTGTTTTGTAATATGCTTTGATTCTGTGTTGTTTTAAATTTCTTCGGAGTTCTTCTGTTGTGCGATGACGGTATGGTAAAACTGCAGTACCAATCCATGGTATTTCATTCGAATTATTATTATTACGTAATGAAACGTCTTGTTTTAACATATTTCTAGTAATCTTCATAGGAAAATTATTAAGTTCTAAGATGCTGGTTATATTTTTTTGTTCTTTTTGTTTATCGTCTTCCAATGTGATAATCTTGTTAGCTCTTCTAAAAAGATTTAGCGCTAAGGAGATCTTTGCACTGAAAGGATGTGCTGAATTGAAATCAATGTAACGATTTCTATCGTTAGCTTATTAAGTAAAGGATACGTTAGATTGTCTATTTGTGGAACCATTTCTTAATGTTATTTGTTTATAGGAATTTTACTGTTAGATTTTTAAAGATGTCATCTCCTGCTCAATAGGGGTTGTGCGTTAAACATTTCACTACAGTTGAGTTTATATCTCTTAAAGGAAAACATACATACACGAACTCACGAGGAATGTTTTTAATCTTTGTATTTGTTTTATTAGTTTAAGAATTATTCAATGTTTGGTTGATGTTTTTGATAAATAATTTATGATAATCTTTAGGGAATCCTAAATTTTGACAAATAGTTTCTTGGCTTTTTCTTTAATGATAAATAATTTTACAGTTATTGTATTTCAGTTCAGTATTCTATAGTGTATCCATAAATATAATTCAATGATGAGTAGATATTTACATACATTTATACGTGTGTGTGTGTGTGTGTGGAAGTTTCAGACTTTATAATTTCTATTATCAGCATTATTTTCCACTAGTTTTGGTATTGTTTCTCATTTCTGTAAATTTATTTTCTTTAGGATTCTTTCAGTTTTCTTGTGTTTCTTTAGCAATCTAATGGACCATAGGCATATTACATTGTTTACATTTTTTTACTAGACAAACAAGCATGCTCGCTAACTTCATTTAAAAAATGTGTTTCTGGATTCATTACAAAAAGAAGTGACTTTACGGATCGGTTCCATGCTGTTTCAGCTTATCATTCATAACTGGAAATTCACATTGACGTGTACTAATCTGAAAAGTTTGATTAAATTTTTTAAATGAAGAACTGAAGTGAACGATTGACGTCGATGACTTGACCTTATATAATTGATTAACCTAAAGTTTCAGAGGAACATAAGATATTTTCAGATACAATTCTTTTAGTTTGTTTGTATATGCTTATCATGATCACAACTTTCTATGAAAAATTGAAGTTTCCAAACGACGTATTCTTTTGATGATTAACTTTTTTTTCTAAACTTAATCTTTTTGAAACAAAGCACTGTGGAACGTCTTCATTTCTAATTCTTTCCGTCAGAATGATGACACCTGACCATTTAGTATCGTGTATGAACCCAAATTTTCTATCGAAACACCATTCTTCATTTCATGACTATAAGTATGTTTAAACACAACCAACCGTTAGACTATTAAAAGAATATTTTTGATAATATTAGTCTGTTTATTTCTCCAATATTATATAATAAGAGATTATATAATCTAATACACACTTCCATTCTTCACATATTTACGAGTTATATATTATTATGAATTCATATTTTTAGGGCTATTATTTGCTTCTATAGACAACATTTTCCCGTCAAACAAAACCATTTGTCTTTAATTTTACTCACAGATTTGACTAGTTCACTACTGACCAAATGGTACTACATAACTATATTGATGCTTTTTTTATTAACCTGACTCCATTTTTTACAAAACAATTATTCGTTTTAGTGACTACTGTCCTAATTACAGGTTAAACTTTAAGGTGAAAATATGTGGCGACATCACTTTCAAAAATCTGTACTAAACCAAGAAATAATTGAAGAATTTCTACATTTTATTCATCAAACACAAAATATATGTAGAAAACCGAATTTTTTCTAACATCCTAAACAAAAATTCTGATCAAATTACATGGCGTCACAAAGCAAGCTTTTGAATGATTTGCTGTATTCGAAGAACATTTTTATCATCTTAATTTTACTATCATTTTCATTTCTGACTTGTCTTTTTCGACAATTTGATATTAAGATTCATTCGGATGAATGTATCAGTGTTTTATTGTGCCTTTAGTACGTATCTAAGTTTTATTGAATTACATTTGATCATTATCATGTCAATGAAATTATCTGAAGACTTTCAATATCTTACTTTATGAGTATTTTATTAAAGAAAATTTATTAGAAGACTACTTGGATAATTGTTTCTTATTTACTATCTTTCCGCTGATTTAAAACCCTACACTCGGATTTGTTTAGGTTGTTTAACGTACCCTGTACTTACCTTCATCAGTGTATCTCTTTGATACATACTGTATCAATGATTATATCATTTTCAAAGTGTTTAAAGAATGCCAATGGTGAATACATTTTATCTATGAATATTTCGTTACTCTGCTTTATATTTGAGGTTATCACTTATTTAAAAATTTCTTCTCACAGTCTATAGGTAATCAGTAATATGAATAAAACTTTGCTCATTTTAAGAATGTTCGGCCAAAGTATTTCATACAATTCTGTATATTAGACTACGAATGTACGGTTGATGACCATAGATTGGCCAGCAGAGTTTGGTTAGCATATATAGTGATGTACAACATGATTATGAGCACTTTACTGGTAGAGATACATATTATCTTTTTGCATAATACCCTTAGATTTGTTTACTTCTTACAAATATTAATTAAGGTCAAGTTACCAAGACGTTTTCAATTCACTAGAGTCTGTTGTTTAACTGATATATTGATTATGGAGCGGTAGCTCACAGGTTAAAGCTTTCGACTTGAAGCCACTAGATTGAAGATTCAAATCTAGGTCTATCTACTTCGGTTTGGAAAACTGGGTAGTATACGAAGCTGTACCTCGTTAATGAGTTAGTAATTAATATCTAGTTGCTTTGTTTCCCGTTATAATTTATTCAATACTATTCTGGGAATCACATAAGTCACAGTTTTGTTTCGTTTGCATCACTACTTGTTTCTACAGACTGAGGCATTGTAATATGAACCATTGAAGACTGTACGTTTTTCTTATGTAAATCCAGTCATCATTCAAGATATACAATTATGTTTAAACTTTAATGCATTTCATGGGACTTATTTCTTTGAATTATCTGTTAGATTTAATTGAGATCATTTGATAAGTCATTAGGTCCAGTGAATCTCTGCAATGATATGTAGTCGTAAACAAAAATCATTTCTTTAGCATTTCATAAAAACGTTTTTGAACTTAAGAGAAATTTATCTGTCTTTCGGTCTATAAAACTTCCAATCTTGGCACTTTTTTACTGTTGTAATCTCAAACTGTTTTTACCCTATCATTACATATGATGTGATATTATAGTAACGATTTCACATAACATCAGTACATTGATGTAAATATTAATAATGCAAGTGAGATAATTTCTAGATAAATTTTTGCACTTACTCAAACGAGCTACAAATACTCATCTAAAACTCTAAATTACTTTTCGATTTTCTTTGGAATAGACCCTATGGACATAAAGTTTTATAGCTGTCACCATAATCTTTGAATCATTGTTTTAATCTCTGATATTCGCTATTATTAGATGAAATTTAATACTCTGTAGGTTAATTTTCATTAAGAGATTGTACAAACCATCTTTACTTTCTAAAACTGAATCAATGGTTTTTAGTCATTTAAGTAGCATAGTCTTATGCTTATTGTAATACTCTTGAATATAATGTAAATCTAATTACTTTGAAAGAATCTTCCTTACCATTTATTTTGCTATATTTTCAGTTCACAAATTAGTGCTTAAATGATTTCTTTCCTAAAATATATGTAGTAGATCTATTGTTTTTATGTTAACATTATAAAACAAGATAATAGACAGGAGGTATGTCTGTTATGAAGTATTTACGTGATACAAATACGCGACATTCAATCGTCCATTCGCATCTTCCGGTGTATTCTTCAATCTAAACTGCCTTCTCGTTTGGTTTCTAAGTGTTCTGCCAAAGTCGTGCTTTCGATCCACTGAAACTCTTTACTCTGTCTGATAATTGTTGGAGCTTCGATATCACTTTCCACTACACACCGCTTTCAAACATTCTTATGAGTAGCGTCCATTGAACCTCTATAATTATGGATTATTTGTTATGAAGAAAAACTATCCTTCTAGAACTTCATACTATACGTACAACTATCTCTTATCTACCGTTTAAGTTATCTATTGTCGATTTATGCTTCGTTAGTCTTTGCTAAATGTTCAATTGTGTTATCCTTTAAATTTTATTAAAAAGCAAACTAATAAATCTGTTTATTAGTATGTAACTGCTTTGTCACATTGTTTGTTTTCCTAGTTTGTTGGTGTTTTTCCTTACTTCTGCTTCGTTTTGACAGTTTCCCGTTAACTTTTTCTATTTATAAGTTCAAAGTGAACGAAAATACGAGATGATATATAGCGTAGTATATATATATATAAACCGAAATTAGAACGCTTTCATATTCATATCAGATTCATGAATATCTATTTTTGTTTCCCAACATTGTCATCAGACTAGATTTCTGATTTTAACAATGAATTGTTAAGTCTAATTTAAAGTTGGTTAAAGTGAATTTATATAGTGTAAAATAGGATATGAAAGGGGAAGATTGAAAAGATTCATTTTTTCCTCTTTTTTCTTTCTTATTTCGTTATTGTTCATATTTTATTGTTCAATTTCATGGGAATTCTTAATAACCAAAATTTAAGTGAAAGAAGATATAACTAATGTAACTGGAAAATTTAGAGTTATAAAATGTTTAGTATTGTATATTATCTAAATATCTCATGTATATAAGCAATTATCAATGAAGCGGTTGAACTATAACATAATTTGATTATTTTCGCATTATAATCATCGTTTTTATTTAGGTTTTCCAATAGGGGAAATATAAGTTGATAGACAGGCATAACTCAAGAATGGTAAATCATATAATAATAGTCTATAGGTCAAAATGAAGCTTATAATAAGAGGGACACGAATATGAATGATTTAATTACCTAACAATTATACAATAGGAAATATACATACCATATTCGTCCGTAGATAGTTCTCAAAGTTACCATTCATAAATCTCCACGGGATATAACAACAGGTATGTTAACTCGAGTTTTGAGTAACACTTTTAGTGTAGAGACTATTGATAATATAGCTACGTAAACCATCATAAGCAAAGTGGGGTTCTCACTTCAAGTTTAATGGTTGAAAATTAGGCTACATAACTAAATTAAAGAGTATACCCTCGTGTAGATACATAAATATGTATTTGAGTAGTCTCTGTTCTTTATTTGAAGCAAATTTTTTTATTAGAACCTTATGCATTTGGTTGTATTTTATGACGATTTTAATTTTAAAACAGATTGTTTTTGTTTGTCAGTCAGGTCTACCGCTGTTCATGATAGGTATTATTCCAATAAGTTAAGGTTGCTGGGGATAGTGTTAACGTAAAGTGACAGCAGGTAGGTGGTTTTACCCAATGAATTTAGTAATAAGATTGACTAAACATTAAAAGTTCCTGTAATCTCACTTGTGGAATAAGATATACTTGCAGGTGTTAGAACATTAAACGTGTTTTCAGAGGAGCTGTATGCATCAATGCAGCAAACAAAAGGTGGGAGTGATTTTATCTTACGGATAGATTGTGGTAGATTATTCCAGAGTGAGTTAGAGAGGTCTGAAGCTATTTATAATTCTATCGCTCATCGGAACCATTACCTATATTGTTTTCCAACCATAAACATAATTAACCTCAGCAGTACATGTCTTCGTATTATGTTATTGTTTAACATTCAATTGAAGAAAGACAATATTATATCAGATTAGATGATTTCTGTTATGATTACACTGCGTAAGTAGCACCAATACTGAGTTTAAAATCCTAGTTTAAGTAAATGAAGCAAATTTTGTCCTGAACATGTAGTGATTAGAATACTGCGATATGTTTTGCAAATTTTGAATTACTATTTTTATTTGCACTAGATATGGAACAAGAATAGTTGTTCATCCTCGTTGATGTTAAAATATTTCCACTTTTTCAACAGATACGAATTCTTTGTCTACGACTCTACGTATATTCTTGTTTTTCAGAAAATCTTTGTATCTGTAACACTATGATATATCAGACCTAGATCATCTAATAAGGGAATCATTGGAAATCCTGTCATAGTTATGAGATTGACGTAATCTGTGTTATTGTTTAATAAATCCGTTCATTAGGCATTAGAATAAGTCTTTGATGTTACTTTATTTATGGAAAAAATTCACTAATTCCTTTGTTGTGTCATTTATACAAACCTGTCATTTGACGTTATCTAATATCATTTATAGTTTTAAATGTATATATCTGAGTAGAGTTATACTTGTTTGTTGTAGTGAGTTATATTTCTTTCAGTGGATGTTTTCATTTCTCTAGTTAGTACTTCTGAAAATACATATAATCTGTAACAAACGTATACGTAAAACATCATTGTTACTGTTTTTCAGCCATAAATATTGGGGAATTTATTGAAGGGTTAACTGATGACGTAAATTGACCATTTTTTTAGTGTTCAGATTTTATTAGTCTAATATACTCATTGTTTTCCTGTAAATCTGTCATTTGTGTTGTATTCAACAGCTGATAATCAACTAACATTTGCAGCTTAATGTTCAAGTTTTTACCTTACTAGATTATCTACTAATCCCAACAGGAAACTTAAGTAGATGATGTGACTTTCCTTGGTGAGATAGACGTCAGTCGTTAGCCGTAAGTGAGTGGTCAACCTATAAACGGTGAACACAAAGACTTTTTAAAATATAATAACAACATCCAGTGTTTGTAGTTTTCTTCGTTTTACTAAGTTGTCGTCAATTAAATTTTTGAGTAGGTACCGGTCTTGTTCTTTCCTAATTATTATTTCACTGAAATATATCTTAGCTGCTTATTGATTTAAATTTTGTTGTTTTAAAGTAGATTTAGGTTTTGATTTGTTGTTTCTAATTTTTTCGACGAGTATATTTCCGTAGTAGATCTTTTGGCGAGATTATAATTTATGAACAAACCAATCAGATTTAAGATTACCAGGTCTTGGATTTTGGCACGAAATGCATCCATCTATTTGGCTAAATAGCTTTGTGGCATTTCAGCTTATGTCAGTTCGTGATGAAAACCCTAAATCTAGTTTATAACTCTAACTATCAACTGTAAATCATACTCTTTATTCTTCACACAGATTTATAACCCTCATTTAGCTTTAGTACGGTGGTGGACATTCTTAAGGTCACTTTAGAGTCGCTCAAAGGTCGTCCATAATATAAAGTCTCACCGGTACTGTTGCCAGATTTCGTTTCAAGAGAAGTAGACAAGGTAAAACTATACTATTTTGGGGGCCTTGGGCGATTTATCAACCAATCAGGAAACGCTGTCTAGTTGTATAGCTATTAACAAGATAAGGCAATAAAATAACAGTAGAATAATAGCTTAGATTTGAATAATTATGCTTTTATAGTAACCGAGAAAGGTCAAGTGTACTTATTGGGAGTCTGGTTAGTGTTGCGTTTTAGGGTTATTATCTCATGGAGTTCTTGTCACCAACTGACAACAGTTAAAATGTAAAAAGGATTAGATTCAATATTTAGAGTTACGCTGGAGTTTATAGATAAGTTTACAAATTTGGGTTAGGGTTTTCATTACGAACTAACATCAGTTATAATCTAATGCTTTCTCACCTTTCTGTTTACCAACTTAAGAAACTTAGGGTTGATATTCAGTGTAAGAGTTATAAAAGGGGAATATTATATAGCTTCACTAAACACTTAACTACACGTCGAATCATATCAAGAACTTTAACATACAATCTGGCTTAGGATCAAGTATATTTTGTAACTTTGCATCATCTTAAATTCACTTTTTGGTTGCATAATGGATATTTTCATTGATTGCCAGCATTTTAATAACTAATTATTTGTCATTTTTCAATTATTTGATCATAACATACAAGTCATCTATCATTGTACTTTAAATTTCGCGTAAAATACGTGAGGGGTTATCTTGCTTCTGATTTGTTAACTCAAGGCTGTTAGTACACTATACTTTTACCAGAGACAACTGAATCGAGTATTTAATTAGCTGTGTTTTTGTTTACTCATTATGTACTTAACAATAATCAATGTTAATTGGGCTTTTATAGGTTTGGGGAATATTTTCCCATAACTGGATGAAAACTGGTTATACTTTCATGCTATGATGTACGTTATCCATCGCTAGAATGAATTCTTAAAGCGGCCAGTAAAAAAAGTTGTTGGAATTTTCTTTGTTGATAATATTTATTCTCTGATAAGTAAATTTTCATGATTACAACTTGTTCCACGTACTCAATATGTTGCATCATTTGATGGCTTATGAAATTGACTTACTATATTTGTTTACCACATGGTTAGCTAAATAAATTGTTCTAAAGAATCATTTATATTGTAACAGTTTAATCAGGTTAGTCTAAACAGTATGTTCAGTTATTCCATATTCTAGTTGGATAGCTGAATAAGTAATGTTGTATTAGTTCAGTTTAATTTCAGAATTTTCGAAATAAATTCTACTTAGACTTTCATTTGTTCGTTAATGTACAAGTCCATTTTAATACTATTTTTACATCTAGAATCGTGGAGGTCCTGGTGGTCTTGATATGAATGTTCGATCAGTTTGGGCACGTGGTTATGCAGGTCAAAGTGTCGTGGTTACTATTCTAGATGATGGTTTAGAAACAGATCATCCAGATTTGAAAGATAATTACGTAAGTTGTATTTTCTCCTCTGAGACGTTTTCTTGATTACACTTTTCCATTTCTTGAAATGAAAATATAACAAAAAGTATCTTTTATGATACAATACTGTTTTGCTTTTGATGATGTAACCTATAACCTACATTATCTTTTAATTTTTTCTTAAACTGTAATAATAGAGAAAAAATCATTGTTTATGGAAAATATTCTTAAACGTCTAATGTTTTGTAACAAGTCGCATTGTTAGGTTCTGAGTTTCTAAGCATTATTTTATTGAATCGTTTCTGTTTAAATTCACTGTTGATTGTTTGTTTCATTATGATAAATAATTTCACGAATACTTACCTTAGTTATCTAATTCTCTGATAACTATGCTTTTAAATGCATCTAGTTTCAGAGTCTTTATTAGGTAATCTCTACTTGATTGAATTTCTTCATTTCAACTAATGAAGCTTGTTATTCATCAACATTTGTATGAATTCCATACCTAAAGTTATTTGCGTTTGTATTTTGCAGAATAACTGACAATCATGTGGATTTTTTTCTCAATTTCAGACAGTAATAATTGGTTTTAAATTTTCTTTTTTTCTTTGTGTGTTTCATATATCATCGTTTTTATTTTACTACAAAATGTGAAATTAATAATTGTTCGAAGAAGATTAAGCATTCCTTTATTTCTTTAAAAAAAATGTATATTTCTCAGAAAAATGTCATTTTGATTCTAGTGAGAAACCGTGGCCAGTGAAGTCCAATCCATGTCGGATGTAAGACAGTTATCCGGCTGAGACAATGGATAAAGGGCTGCTCAGGATCATGGATCGATTGAAGTTATACATTAACCCTGTTGGGTGCTGGCTCAGTGTTTTCCAGAGGTTAAGCGTCCACATGCGAGATCGTGGATGTTCACTACTGAGGAGTCCCATGGTAGGATGAGACGACCATCTAGGTCTAGCCTAGATCGACTCATGAATTGAACTGTTAAAATTACTACAATCTCCACAAATCCCCATAATGATATTAAATAAGAGATGAAATAACATCACTATTTATTTTAATAAATGCATTGTGATTCAAGTATTTTGTTTATCATGTTGGAATGTTGTTACATTCCATCTAATTTTTTTAATTTCATCCCTTTTTTGTTCTAAATTTTATTAACTAGCATATGTATACATTTATTTGTAGATGATATTCATCACCGATGATTATAGACTAGACGATAATAGAAAAATTAAACAGTATTTCAATAATTGTTTCATTATATTTTATGAAGGCTTTTAGTCATTCACATTCACGATATCAAATAAGAATAATTGATGGTAACTTTAGGGTTTTCCAGCTAGCTTAATATCATTCAATAGTGAAGTCACAAATCCCTGTATATATATGGTACATATTTTTCAACTCGAATCATTTATTGATGTAAACACCAACTATCGAAGAATTTCAGTTATCATTATGCCACCATTTTATTTTTGATTGTTTGAAATATAGGAAAATATGATTGTAAAATGTTAATAAAATGAAAACGAGTGGGGGGTAGTGAGAAATTTAATTACTGCACAATTTTCTACAAATGTTCTTTTTTTTAAAAAAACGATAGGCTAGAGCAGATAAACAGTTTTCTCGTACAAACTTACGTTGTTTAAATAGTGTCATAATTGAAAGAGTATCTGTTCTATGCGCAGTTTGATTTTACTGCCAAAAAAGCATTTCTTATACGTTTTAAAAAAATTGGATCAATCACTGTAGATAATATCGTATACACTTTTCATATTTTATTAAAGTTATGGATCTATTCAAAATCACATTATATGATACATGGTCGAGCCGGTGACCAATAATTGGTTCACACGCCATTTGTCCGTTCAGGATCCCGGAACTCATGTACACCATTAGTTTGGAATCAGGGTTTTCCAACTCCCCTTGATGGACCCTCTGTCTCCACCAATCCGGTTCAATCTCTGGATACTCACTTTTCGTCCTCTCAATTTTGTAAACAACACCCTGCTACGAGAATGCAGTGAGTAGGACTTCCCTGGCAGTGGATATGTACGGTTGGCCCTGTGAGGGCATTTCGAGAGGGAGTGCGGACTCTCCCCACTCTTGGCCGTACCAGGGCATTTGCAGACAACGAGTATAACTAATGGATATTGAAACTTTTAGTCTATATTTTCTGTTAATGAAAGTTTGTATTTTCGATAAATCAATCATTGAAAGCTCGATTGGTGTACTGGGATGCATACTGCTTCTTGATTTGATTTAAGTAGATTCAAAAAAATTCAATTGGACTAATATTCCAACTGTTGTATTTATATCTGACATTTCGTTATTATGTGTTTAATGATTTGTTAATTTATAGTGTTTAGTAAGAGATGTAAATTAATTTTAATGATTGATTCCTAAAACAAGACATTTAGATGTGGTGGAAGAGGATTTTGTATTCAATCTTTCAATTAATGTTTTAGCTACGAAACACCATGCAGCATGTTTAATCTGAATTGTAGTTAAGATTGTAATTAGTTTATTACTAGCATACTGAATACAGGTAGTAGTAATAATCATAATTCCTTCATTAAGTAACCTATATTTGATTACAGTAAACAACTTTCAACGCAAAATGTTCAGTATTGTGATGAATTCCCGTTTTATGTTCATTTTATTTGTAATTCTAAAAAGAGATTTCTATAAAAGATGGCTTTAGATAATGATTGGCTGCTATTCATATTCACCCGTAAATATTTATAAGTTGTTCCGCTTCCATGATACCTCTTCTTCGCGTTATATATTTAGTACTTGAATTACATGGCAATTATCTTTAATTTCTCCAAAGGACAGATAAGAAGAAAAGTATGGGAAGTACTTTAATAGTTCATTTTTAATTTTTTGGTAATCGAACTCCCAATAAGTTTGAAGCATTTGATGATATTAGGCCAGTACATGCGGTTATCATACGTAATTAGCCAAGCAGGCAAACTACAACTAATGTTTTCCACACGTCCAATGATCGCTCCGAAGCTGAAAGATAACTTGCCTGGATTAGCCACTTCTTTCTGTATCTATCAATTCAACTGCTCCTGTGGAGCAAGTTACATTAGCAGATGTTCTAGGAATTTGTATATTCGGGCTCGTGAGCACCTCTCAGTGTGATTAAGCAAAGGTGTAGTTAAAACGCTTAACAGCTTCAGTTTAGCTCATTTATTTCAGACGGGACATGCAGCCAACATGGAACAATCTTTCGCAATAATATATCGTGTTAACATCAGTCTACCTAATTCCGTCAGACTGAGAATCCTGACGTCTGAGGCAGCTACTATTCGGATGAAAAAAGCCAGAACTTTGCATTCAAAAGAAATATGTTCAGCCGCTCCTTTTACCCTGGCCAATTAGTTCATAATCAATTTTATAACATGGTGACCTAATTTGATTAATGTTCATTTTTATATCTTATCTACACATCTTACCATCGTCATTATTATTATTACACTTGCTAACATTTTCGATAAATTTTTTCAGCATCCACCCCTATCTACTATATCTAATCTAAGTCATATTATTCTACATATTACGGAACTTCTGATTTGTAATTACATTATTCTCTCTCTCATCCCATGTTGATTATGTTTATTCTGGTCATTTATCTCAATTTCATTTCACTTATAAACTGATTCAAGTTAACACTTCATATTAGTCATCCCAACACTAACGATTTGACTTGATTTTATATGACTAACAATCCTTGCTTCACATGTTGAACCTGGCCAATTTTATGGATTATTAATTTGAATTTATAATTGTAGAACCTGATGAGAAATTATTGAAAAAAAATATTCGTTCAGTCCATATAATTGTGTTTTAAAACAAATATAAAACAGAAAAACTCGGCAATAAATCCATGCCGAAAAATAGGTGACCCAGAAGTTTCAACAGACCACTGATGTATTAGGCGTATGTCAATTTAAGACAGAACCTTACCTTTAGTCAATACAAAATCTCTTCAAAGTCCCCATAGTGTTTAACAAGTTAATTATTTCTATACATTATTTTAACTTCATATTTTATTTAAAATATCTAGCGGTTACAAAGTTGGCTTTTAGTATGATATCAAAACAACTGTACTTCTATAAGAACTTTCGTCTAAATTAGAGCGAACAGTTTCACAGTATTTGAGCGCCGAGCTGATGTCAAACATTAACTAGCAGGAATATATCTGTAAAATCTCAGCGAATGAATTTGAACTCCTTGGAAAAGCTTGGACCAGACTCAACAGTCGAATCGTTGGAGCAAATTCAAATTCATTGGCTGAGATTTTACAAATATATTATTTCTATTTAACTGTACATCTATTTTATAATTCATACCCTTCATTAAACTAATTATCAGCCTTCTACGCCTTTCCTTCTTGTTCTCAAACCTGTGGCCCAATAATACTAAGAATTGTAAAAATCATATAATCTGTTATCGTACTTTTAAGACAATAATTTATTCAGTGATTACATTTTTACAGTAATAAGCTCTAGTAATCAGTAGTTTAGATTCAAGCTTAGTTGCAGTCAGACATAATTTGTTACTCGGACTGTCACATCTTTATTTATTTGTGGGAGAAAAGTGTGCGCCAGGACTTATTGAGTACATACTTCAATAAAGCTCAAACTTATTACTATTTTTAAATATTATTTGTCGTTAGATATGAGGAAAAAAACCTGCAAAATCTTATGATCTCTGACCAGCTTTGATATTTTTTGTATTTACTTACATGTAAGCATTTTTAAGTAATCAGATACTGGTCTACCCACTCTATTGTGAACCACATTATTTTGTTTAAGGGTTAATAATACTACCAAATTACCCGAACTGAAGCAAGGAGAAACAAAATTTGGCGTGACTATGATTTATAGACGAATTAGATTTAAGATGGTAAATCTTGGATTTTGGTGCCAAGTCAAATCATCTAATTGTTAAAATGGCGTTTTGGCACTTTAGTTGATGTCAGTTCGGGATTAAAATCTTAACTCTATTTACTAACCCTATTTGTAGCTATGGCTGAGTTTTGTTCTCTGAGTTACATGGTTTGGTCGTGGAGCTTTCATCGTTCTTGTGAACAACATCATCGGCACAAACGTTGCGTAGAAATGAAGTGTTCGAATTTCTCAACACATAACTCGCAGTTTGTCCTGTCGAAATAGACAATAACAGGTTAAAGTCCAACAGTAACCAATCAAGATCGAGTCCTCTGTGGAGAAATTCGAACACTTCACTTCTACGCGACGTTTGTACTGATGATGTTGTTCAGAGGAACGATGAGAGCTGTACGACCAAACTATTTAGCTCAGAGAGAAACACTCCCCCTAAACCTGTTTTCTAACGTTGAATCTTAATCTTACTTCCTCATACTAGTGCATAATCCTCTTGTGACCCTAGTAAGTGGTTGAATTTTTCAAAGGTCACTTCATCGTTGCTCAAAGATCATTGATAAATTATAGTCTCGCCCAAAATTCGATCTCGACTACATGTTATACAGTTGTGTGATCTGTTCAACAAGTCACTTCTGCTTTCAATTTTATCTTAGAGGTATCTAAATAAGTAATATCTCTTTCAAGTCTACAAAATCATTAATTTATATTTACTAATATGTTTTGTAGTTTGTCATTTGTTCTGAAAAAAGAAATTTTAAAATAAAACATGAAAAATATTTATGTAAGCTTAATTTTATTTATACTAAAGTGATTTATTAGTTTGGTTAATATATGCGTATATTGAATTCGTTTAGTTGACATTAACGTGTTTGTTTAGTCAGTTAACATTTTTATGGAAATCCATTCAACCCATGTTTCTTATTTTTTTGAAACTAAATTTTTAAATTTATCAGTTTATTGTTTCTTCTTTAATATTCCATCGAGAATTTCCCTTCATCATACATGAACACACACACACACATCAGATAATGAGTGATATTTAGGGAATTTATGTGTAATACATGTTCTTGTATCTGTTGTCAAAGAGTTGAAATAAAATGGTGGGAATAATATTTTGAAAATTATAAGTGATAAAATATATTTGACAAATATTAATAATGATTTGTCTAGAGGGTTGAGGAATTGTGTTTAATTTCAGGATTCTTCTCAATACACGAGATCAATACGATGAGATGAATTTATTAAATCAAGTGCTCGTTTATTTCATTGGCGTTGAGGCATGCTTTTTGTTTGCGGGCCCATGAACATTTTGTCTTGACAAATAGGTGTTGATACTTTCAATTTAGTATTTGGTAGTCAAGTGCTATAAACACTAGGCCACCACTGCTCATACGGTTGGGAGGCCCCCAAATGCTCTGGTACGGCCAAGAGTGGGGAGAGTCCGCACTCCCTCTCGAAATGCCCTCACAGGGCCAACCGTACATATCCACTGCCAGGGAAGTCCTACTCACTGCATTCTCGTAGCAGGGTGTTGTTTACAAAATTGAGAGGACGAAAAGTGAGTATCCAGAGATTGAACCGGATTGGTGGAGACAGAGGGTCCATCAAGGGGAGTTGGAAAACCCTGATTCCAAACTAATGGTGTACATGAGTTCCGGGATCCTGAACGGACAAATGGCGTGTGAACCAATTATTGGCCACCGGTTACCATGGGACTGCATCTGCTGATGTTTCTCTACTGCCTTGTGGATCAGATTTTTAGGTCGAAGGTTCCGGGTGTGGCCCCCTAAGAGAATCATCTGTTTCGGTTTGGTCACCTGGGCAGTATCACAGGCTACACACAAATTGGTGTCCAATTGTTCCAATATTTATGTGTTCACAATAATAAATGAATGAACAAATAAATACGGTTGGGAACAGCTTTTAAAATCACAGAAATAGTGATAATCTTCCTCTGTTTATTTCGTTATCCCTCATGAAAAACCTAAATCTGCTGTATACTGACTCTGAACTTTACTTGATAAACATGCTACTGATTTAAATCACTAGATCAGTAAATATTTAACATTATTAGTTTGAATTAAGTTGTTGCCAATTTTTAATAATTAATATATACTTTTTTATACAAGTCATACCGTCATTTCTTTTAAGTCTATATAGCTGTTTTAAAAATTGATATCTGATCAGTCGCTGATGCTGCATTTAACCTCACTTCTCATCTAATCCTCTTTAAACTATAAAATACTTGCTAATTTACAGCTTCTACTACATCTCAAAATCTCATCAACTGTGATCTAAGCAGTTTTGTATTGCATGCTTTCATTTACATAATTAATATAATTTATTGCTTCAGCTTCATTTCACTTTTCATTTTGTTATATCATGTGATGCGTGCGTGCCCTGTTTAGTATATATGGACGTGCTGATTCCTGCCAATCAGAGCGGAGCGAATTATCGATCAGAGCTATGATACACAAAAAGTCGTATAAGCAGTCTTGAGTACTTATCAGTCCCGCTATCTGCCTAGCCCAGCCATTTAGGTCCAGAACACTAATAACAGCCTCTGCAATATGAATCATTATTCACAAACATAATGGGTTTATATACCAATCAAACTGACCACATCATATCATAAAATAGAAAATAACATTTGTACAAGATTTGGCCAAATGTGGCTGTGAATAGGGGAAATAGTAATTGATAGACAGGGCATAACTGAAGAATGGTAAATCATATAATAATTGTCTATGGGTCAAAATCAAGTATATAATAAGAGGAACACGGGTACGAATAGTTTAGTTACTTAACAATTATACAATAAGAAATATACATATCATATTGGTCCATAAATAGTCCTCAGAGTTACCATTCATAATTCTCCACGAGATACAACGCATTTAGTCATTAAAATCTTATTGAATTAGTTTAAACACTCTTTATTTAACATTATATAACAGTCCTTTTACAGGTTATTTACTATGGATTTCATTCAGCTTTTTTATTCTGTATAAAAAATATTCTTAATTTATAACAAGTCAATAAAATTTCTCACTGAATAGAAAAGGTAACCATGATGATATTAGCATCACTTCTAATGCTCTATGACATTGTATATTTCTATACTCTTGGAAATAAATTCCATTTAAATCATTATTTAATCGAAAAAGAAAAAGAGAGATGTTAATGAATTCATTTGACATTAGCTAAAGGCAAAATAGAATGACCCAGAATAAAAGTTTGTTTCTGACAATTAAATTAATTTTTTTTTCAATAATTTATTATTGATAAATGAAATGAAGGATAAACTTAAATAGAAAAAAAAGAATAAAAGAAATCTCTAATGAACTTTATGAAACATAAGAGAATTTAACTTTGTGAAAAAAGAAAAAAACAATTTACGAAATTTGTTCATTGATTTGTTACATTCTGTTTTATTATTATTATTATGTAAACACATAAATATTGGTACAAGGAAGCATCAGATACATATGCGCCACACAAATCTCATTTGATTTGTGTGAAGGCTGTGATACTGCCCAGGTGCCCAAACTGAAGCAGGTGGTTTACTTAGGGGGCCACACCCGGAGCCTTTGACCTAAAGGTATGATCCACAAGGCAGTGGAGCAATTTAAGGAGATGTAGTCCCATGGTAGCCGGTGGACAACGATTGATTCATACGCCATTTGTTCTCTCAGGATACTGGAGCCCGTTGCACCATTGGTTTGGAATGAGGGTTTTCCAACTCCTCTGGGCGGACTTGCCGTGTGTACCGACCCGGTTAAAGCGCCGGACATTCGCTTTTCGTCCTCTCAATTTCATAAACAACAGTAATGCCACGAGGAGGCAGTGAGTAGGACTTCTCTGTCAGAGAGCATTTCGAGAGGTAGAGCGAACTCTCCCCACTCTCGGCCGTACCAGGGCATTTGGTGGAAAGTTTTAAAGTTTAATTTATTCAAAAGATGCTTTCATTTTAGTCTAATAATACTACTCATACTACTACTACTACTACTACTACTAATAATAATAATAATAATAATAACGATCCAATAATAATAATCTAATTCACTGATTATATTTGTTATTTTCTTTTTGTTTGTACGAGAATGTTTTTTATATTTCGCTCTTGTCAACTCACATTTTGTAAGTAGTATGTAAGCAAGTACTTGAAATGAATTCAGGTTGTTTCATTATTACGGTCATTTCATTTTACCTATTTCTAGTTGCTGTTTACGCGTTGTTATTTTCATAAGTCATTAAATATGTTTAATCATTGTAAAATATAAAAAAGGTATAAAATGAAACACTTTATCATTTATTGTTTGTTTTATAGAATTAAGAAAAGGCAAACAAAATATTAAATGAAAATTTTGTTTGTTCGATTGACCCCTTTTTCATTTTTACACTTTTCAAATATACTTAAAGATAATTCATTATCGATGATTATAGGATACATTCATATTGAATAGATTATGAAAGCATAACTCTAAATTGTATACTTGATTATTTTCATAGTTGAAAGCGTAAGCCAATTGAAGCTAGACCACCAGGGAAAACCTGGAAGCACTGAACGGCCGTTTTGTTCTATTGTGCGCATCCACGACCTCGCCTCGCGAGATTCGAACCCAGGACCTACCAGTCTCGCTCAGAGCACTTAACCGATAGACCACTGAGCCGGCATCCGATGGTTCAATTGACTCTCACCCTTTTCAACTATGAAAATACTAAATCTCCACAAAAACTCCTTCTGATGATATTTAATTATTATTTTTAGAAAAAAAACTGTATGATGTGTCAACATTTTTGGTTGTGATATTTTATTGTTGCAATAATATTTCATCCGTTGAACTTAACAATCTAATTACGATGTCACCATAGTACTTTGGGATGCCATCACTACCACCAGTCACTATAAATAAACGTTGTTTGCTATTTGTTTTCCGAGGAAATGTTTTTATTTCCATGATTTAACCTTTATATAGGTAGATGAATTGGCTCAGATTACGTTTTTGTCGTGGGGCATTCAAATATTTCTGCCCAGTTGTTTGATTGTAAGAAATCTGTGGTTAAAAGATCGTTAAAATTCCTAATGAACTTGATATTTGTTCTGTAAAGGTACAGAACGCATCAATAGTCCGCACTATTCTCCTCACAGCAAGTGTAATTGAAACCCTATAGATATTACAGTGATTACCATTAGATCAATAAGCTGAGATTTATCGGTATTTTTCATTCTCTATATTAGATAACTATCATTACTCTTGATGAAAGTTCACTGATGACATTGTATTATTTATCACTGGAAAGAACCCTGGAACTTTCATTAATTTTCAAACATTTTCTTCATAGATGAAAATTGTTTAGAAAATTTAAAAAAGCCAAAAAGAAATGCTCGGCTGTTCTATCTTGCACAAAACTCCTCATACTAGGATATGATGTTGATGCTTTTCATTAGCTCTAGTTTGCGATGAAAGCTGTTATCAAATTTATTCATCTCACATTAATGATATGAAGTTGATGTTTCTGCTGGAAGACTTAAAGGACTTCAATCTCTCTCATGCTTGGACTGAATAGCCGTCGTACACTTTACACTTTTCATTCATCTTTTGATTGATTTGAACAATCTTTAAGTTACTTTATCTTTTCATAACTGTTATCCATTTCACCATCTATTCGAGTCATAGTTTTTACACTACTTATTCTGACTGGTATTATTATGATTTTGTCTGACTTTAGGATCCATTTGCATCATATGATGTGAACAGTAATGATGATAATCCAGAACCTCGTTATTTAACAAGAGATAAAAGTAATACCAAGTAAGTCTGTTATAAATTTCTTTCTATATATTTAATATAATCGTAATTCTAATAATTTCTATACAAACTGTTTTCTAAAAAAATCTTCAACGTATGTATAGACGTTGAAGATAACTTTGTTTAAAAAACCTAGTGTAGTAAAGCCTTTTACATTTTGGTAACAGTATAGTATATTGACACCCTTGAGTTAACTAGTCAGGATTGCGATGAAGTCTCGTGTATTTTGAACGAAATTTAAAGTGCAGTGATACATAACTTGTATGTCATTACAATTGAATTAAATATTGGCAATGTTTGGTTGCTAAAATTTTTGAAATCAACCGAAAGTGAAACTAAATTACAAAATATATCTGCTTTTAAAGCAGAATGTGTGGTAAAGTACTTAATGTGATACAATAAGTATTCATGAGTGCTTCATTAGGCTAGATAGTATTCCCCTACTCTAAACTGTACTTTTGATTCTAGTCCCAAATTTCATAAATGTGTAAACAGAAAAGTGACAAGAAATTGCATTATAGTTGATGTCAGTTAGTAATGAAAACACTAACCTTTATTTGTAAATCCATCTCAGAACTCCAGCTTACCTCGTAATATCTAAACCTAGGCTTTTTGTATTATCGCTAGCGATAGTTGCTGACGAAAGCTTTAAGGGTTGATAATTCTACTTTACAACAATAGCCCGACTATTATTCTGCAAAACTTAACCTTTTTCTTTTACTACAAAGAATAATTCGAAATATGATGATTGAATATTAATTTATTATTCCACTGTTATAATATTGACTTTTTGCCGCTAATTCTTTTATAACTAGGTTCTGTTCCCTAATTGGCTGATAGATCCTTCAAAGTCATCAGCAGATATCACTTTTACCTTAATTCTATAAAGATATATGTATATCATAATTATTTTTGTCGATCATAGAAATTCCGTATTATACGAAGATAAAATAATCTAAGCTTTTTCATAGATGTTTATCTGTGTAGGTTACTTGCAAAATTGACAAATAACTTGGGAGGTAAATCACAAAAACAAACGATGGAATGAATATGATAATAACAACAATAGTAAAAAAAATGAAAGAGAAAGTGTATAGGAAAAATAAGAATATAGTGTGTATATATTAAAAGAAGGTAGTATTTGTTTCAGTTTTGATAGTTACTGGTCACCTAAACTATGTAATGATAATCAATCTCGAGATTGATTTCCAGACTTTAATAATAACTCTTTTACTTAACTCAAACGTGTTGTTTATAATTCAGTAAACTTGGTAAGTATATTTTGTTTGTACGTTAATTACAGTCTATTTGATTATAATAACAGAGTTGATATAAATTTGTTGTATAGTTTATCTGCAGTAAAATTAATGTCAGCAGTCGTTGTTCAATGTTCGTATAAAACGTCTTCATGGTTCTATTCAATTTATCATTGGAAATGTTGAATTGTTTTCAACTCAGGATAGCTATAATTAAATTCCTCTTTTGTTTAGACTAATATTTTCCTGAATAAAATAAAAGTTACAACTTGTGTATGGTTTTATGTTTAGTCAGAAAGGGATTTGTGTGCTCGAGGAGCACAGAGAATAGCGTAAACCAGGAGAGATGAAAAACTGAAAAAGTGTGCCGACGACATAGGTAGCGCACATTGTGCTTACGTTTATTAAGGGAAGCAACAGACAACAATGGAAAGCAACACAAGTCTTAGATTACGACAATCTGGAAAATGAAACTGAAAACAGACAGTTTAAACTGCTACACTTGTTACTGTCTGCCTTACTTTTCAATTAAAATATTGAATAAATTCAACGTAGATGTTGATGATTATTTTATTGTGTGATCATGCCTGTTTGTGTATGGATTACCTGTTTTGACTCAATCGTTGATTATTCAATTTAAATATCATGTAATATTAGTAACTTCTGTTTAACAATATTTGTGATATTTCAATCTTGAGTAAGCTTTTTAGTTGAAGTAATTCTGTTCGAATTTCACTCGAAATGAGATCAAATAGTTGAAAAATTCTTAGAATAATAAGCTATGACATAAATAAGCGTCAGGAATATGTGAATTTTATGTTATACTTGTTGGTAGTTCAACTAAGTTTGTGCTATAACTACATATTGTTTGAGTCCGGACCAAGAATGAATGGGAGATTCTTCCTTAGGAAATTGCATCTAATAAAGCTGGATCGATGGGAGGTCTGATATATAACAACAACTCAACGGATACAACCTCACACAAATATAAAAGGTGATGACTGAATTTTTAGGAATGTTTTTGTCTCAAGAAAAGACATTAAGATTAGTGAATATTATAATATATATAATATTTTATATCCTGTAATAACAATCAGGAATGGGTATGGATTACCTGTTGGCATCACATCACAGTGGTTACAATATTAATGGGGTGTGAAAGTTTATAAAAGTTTTCGTTATTTTGGTAACTTCAACAGCTTAGATTACTATTTATTTGAGTTAACCCCAACATTTCTTTTCAACAACTGATACACGCCCCATAAGAATGATCCTGAGTCCTCCTTGTTTACAGTACTGAATAGGACAATGCGTTCGAAGGTCTCTTGGTTTAAAAGTTTATTCTAAGTAAGACTAAACTTTATTTTAAAATCATAACATTTCTAAAATCTTGAAGTGTTGAATAAAATATTCTTACCGTTGCTTTGTATTGAAATTTGAGTCTCAGTTTTACTCATTTCTTTTACCAGTTGTCTTCAATCCTAGATGATTTAGCTAATGAACTGAGTATATATATATATATATATTGTATTATGAAAATGTTTGCTCACCATTTACTTGTCGTCACCATACTATTTTTCTTTTCCTATAAAAAAATTTTCTTTTCTCTATCCATAGTTTGATGTTGCCATAAGTCTATTTATCGTAAAGTAATTCAAGCAATAAAAATCAATGCAACATACTTTCTACCTACTTTTTTTTTAAAAAAATTTCAGTTCAATGATTTTTTTTCTTTTTTTTGTATTCCCTTTATTCGTTTTTTCATTTACAATGACATTCATTTTATAGGATTTTTGTTGGTATGCGATATACGCTGATGATGATGATAATAGTAATCTATGATAATGAAATTTAAATTTATTCCTATATTTTTTTCAAATAAATAGTTGAGCTTTAAGCGAAATTTTCAAATTCAATGTTTCATTATTTTTTTTTAAAAAACAAAATTATCAGTTGAACAATTTTCAATTTTGTCTTATGGATTAGTTTGGAATTTATGACTAAATGCTTTAGGGCAGCTTGTGGATTTACTCTATCAATCTCAATTGAATAATCTATGGAAAGTAATCAATTCTTTTATATCATATACAATTTATTAGTACTCATCGCTTATTTAAACTAACGTTAGTAATTGTACATATTTTGTCATTTCTAATACTTTCTAATTCCTAAACTAGATTCTAGGAAATTATCGAAAACAGTAGTTATGTATTTCATCTTATCCTGATTAAATAAAAGATAACAGATGTTTACAAAAGTTATAGTTCAAGCCAATAGTTTGAAATGTTTTAATAATGAGTAAGGATAAAAGGGACGGGCAGCAGTTATCCAGTCATTATGACAGTACCAAGATTTTTTTGTACGTATTAGTTGGGGGTAAATTACCAAAAATTGGTTGAGTTGATTAAATGTTGTGTTGTCATCACGATTTTGACTGTATTTTTGTAAAAGACCCATTAGCAGCTGTGTATGTTCATTCTCATTTTTTTAAATGACCTAGCTATTCCGCTGTAAATTGCTCATTTAATGTAATGTAATAATGAATTACAAATTTAAATGATATAACTGTATAAATATTCAGTTCGATATAAATAATCTTAGCCAGTTTTTCGAAATATCACCTGTAAACTGTGCCTATTATGTTGATAAACTACATGTTTATACTTTAACCTAATAATATACTATTTGAGTCTCATAGATACAAGAATTGGTATGGTTTACTGTGAATTTAAAAACTTATATTATTTAATCACTGAGTTGTAGTATCCAATATCATGCTTGTCTAGTTCGTTAGTCTTGATTGAACTGTACTGATGAGCATTATTTCCCTCAAGATTTTAGACACACCTTTCTGATGAGTGCTAGCCAGCACAAAACCCATGTTTACGGTTTTATTGGCGATTTCTGCCAACCATTTATCAGGATGAAAGCTATAATAATAGATGTTCAGTGTACCCTAATTTGCTGTTTCAAAAACAAATCTATTACATAATTGTATATAGTAGTAAGTTTTACACAAATACCGAATTCAACACTTGGATATCCCTTCTCATTTTCATCAGTTAACTTATCTATCAGTGTACTGTGAATTATAATAGTCTCAGTAGTGGCGGAATCTCAGCCATAGTTTTTACGATGTGACCGCCATGGTATATGTATAGGTATCACAGTGTAAAATAATTGACAGGTATCAGTAAGGAACCTTGAATCATTTTCTATGCGTAACGTCCAAAAGAAAAGCGCTTTTTAAAATGTAGAAATCTGAATCACCTAACACTCCAGTTGAGAAAATTCCTAAGTGATCGTTCAGGATGTGACCAATATTTTTTATAAATTGGTCATTCGTATTATCTAATCACTTCTTGATAATCTTATTTTGATCGAGCACCCAATACTGATTGAATTTAGTTGTTCTGCATATCTGAGTAAACTACATTTACTTTTTCCCATCGTTTTGTTTGGGGAAATCCTTGTCAGAGTTCCTAGGGACCCAGAAATCCCAGGAAATGTTTTATTCAGTTGACATTGGGTCGGATCCTCGCAGAATCATTTAGAGATTGTAGAATCACATGTCACGGCTTTTAGTGAATATTTACTTGTACTGATATTATATTTATTATGGTTCCAGTAGCTTAAATTCGTGTGTAAATGCATAAATGCCCTCGTTTATCTGTACATAAACCTAACCTTGGAGTAAAGAATTCTTCCCACACTTCTCGTCTTTTCTCTTATGTTCAAGTTACTGTGTTGATTAAACCTGAAGTTATTAGAAGCGGCTAGGAAATCTGATCGAGTGTTCATTTAGCAGATATCATGGATACACTCTTCTTGAGTGAGTACCTGATAGGAGATGAAATTTGAATCCAGAGCTTTTAATCAAATAAGCAAAGATAGATGATGGCTGGTAGTGGAATCCAGGACGTGCGTCTCGCCATATTAGCTAGCCACCATCCATCTTTGCTTATAATGCTTGTGATCTAAGACAATCCTCATGGGATGCACATATGCCAATAAGAGACTGATCACTTGCAGTCCTAAACATCAATGAGAAGACTCAAATAAACAATAGAAAATGAATTTTATATCAAACGTTTCTCAACATCTAACGACATTGAATAATTTTAGTCATTCCTCCTTGATTTCATCTTCATCTGACCATTGTATTGCAAAATTAACCGATTTTATACAAAGATTTCCGAGTCGGTTTTTAATCACTCATACTAATAAAGAGTTATAAACGAGTCAACACGTAAAAAACAAAATTGTGAATTCTGTTAAAACCTAAATTACAATGTTGTCTATTGTTATAGGGCATAATAGTTCTAGAACATACTTGTTTGTTCTGCCATATACACATGATTTTCAAAAAAAACGAGTTAAGCATACACTTAAAATGAAATAAGGAAAAATCTAAAGACCTGAGAAGTATGTAGCAGTAAATAACTACTATGTATAGATGATGACGCACAAAGGAATGACCTTGGCTCTCTTCCTTCAGATTTGTTTCTGTATGAATTTCTCTTTAAAAGGTAACATTTTCCGAATTAATTTTTCTGTGCTACATGTTTGTTTGTTTACATTCGGTGTGAACACAGAGAATGTTATGGTTAAGCAACTGTTTATTCATTTTATTTTAAAAACTTATATATAAAATTACATTTCATTACTATTGGCATTATTATTTTGACTCGCTTAATAAAGTCGACTAACTTGAACCTATTCATTTTTGTGTCCTGTTCGAGTGTTTATGACTAACTGTTTGACCTCATTTGAAGTCATCTCGTCAAGGAAACTTATACGGTGTCTAAGTGCCCTATCACAATTATGGAAAACTGTCTAGTCTCAATCGCTCATTATATTACTACTTTTAATGTGAACTGGAAGTCTTTGATTAATGACTTACTGTTTAATTTGTTATTGGTCGAGTCAACATTTTAATTCCTCTGAGCTATTTATTCAACTGTCTTAGGAGTGATCAATTTTCGTTATAAAGCATAATTGTTTTTAATTTAATGTAAATACAATTGATACTCAGGCTTTTTCATAGTTATATATATATACAAGCAAACAATTTTTTTCAACTAGGCTTTCACCATTCTTTACTCTGATGTATTATAATATTTATGTAAAAACATTAAACCAATCAAGCCAGTTTATGAACCAGTGATTACAGTCGAATAGATTGCATAAATAAACAATAAGTAGAAAGTACAAATTGATGGTATGATGAAGGGTGTACTAATTGTGATAAGAATAATAAATGCTTGGGTTAATGTTTCATAATAGGAAATAGGTCAAGGACTTAAAAAATATAGACACTGAAATAGCATTCATTAAAATTATTGAAATTACGTAATAAGAAGTGAGATATTAGTTGGAGGTAGTCGACAGGATACTCTTGACCTAGGTTTCGTATTATTTTGGACTCGTCAGAAAGTTCTACCTGTACCTGCACTATGAAGAACTTGATACACATGACACTACCCAGTGATCAGTCAATTGTAAATACATCTCAGTCCTACAAAAGTTCAGTTGTGGCCTGCATAGCTCTTTGACATGAGATCGGATCCGTCAGGGAGCATCAATTCCCTCAGGACTACAGGTATACCTTGCTGACGAGTACCAAACAGTACGAAACCTAGGTTCAGGGGTTCCTAACGTTTTCCTCCAACCACCACCTTACATCTCACCATAATGCACGCGATGTCAAGTCACCCAGACTAGTGACTACATTGCAACTTGATCGATAGAATTCGTTCGGTCTGAAGTATGAAGGACCTGACGCACATGATATTGGTCATGTTGGGATGACCCTGCAATTTTCTCGCAAGCGACATGACAAACTCATGGGTCATCAAGGAGCATTTTCAACCAATCAGCGATTAATTAGAAGTTATGTGAAGTTATGTTACTAAAATAACGAAAATGAGAAAGTCACATGTGGAGATCCTGATTGGCTGATTAATATACTGCTACTATGTTTAGCAGTATTCTAGAACTTTCGGTAAAACTCAAGGACTCTTAAATTACTATAAAATCCCTGTATTTTCTGTACATAAAGGAACCCTGTAGTAAAGTGCTTCCCTCACACTTTGTGCCTTTTCTCTCGTCTTCAAGTCGCGGAGTAGTTCTAGCTCGGGGGTACGGAACTAGCTTAGGGAAGCGAATATAGCGTTCACAATCGGCCAGACGTAACAGGTCACTAACTCGTTAGCTTAATTGTTTGGCCGTGCGCCCGATAGAGGTTTCCCCGCAGAAGCATCTGAATTCATAGATAGACGTGGACATGGAATAGCCGGGTAACTCAACCTTTAACCGAAGAGTAACGACAAGTCGGCTAGAAAACAAGAGACTGATGTTAGGTGCACAAAACACCCTTTTCACTGTTTTAGTCCGTCTATCCCGTAGTGAATCACTAGTTATATTTATGTTGAATTTAAGCTTACTAACCGTCAGTGTCACCACTTTCTTGTTCACTATATGCGAGTGTTTCTTCAGAAAACCTAATGAATAACCTATTTCAATCAACATATTGTGAATAAACTCTTGTTTCTTGTTTATAGAGTCATCTGAACATGTCAGTAGTTTTTCTGTTTTCATGTTTATACCTTTGACATTGCCAAGTTTCTGGAATTTAATCTGTTCATCGAAAACCAAATTCATTTTATCTATGTGATTTGTTTCGTTCATTAGAATTAGCCTTCATCCTTTGTGTGACTTGCTTATGATTAGAGTCATATATTTTCTAAGCCTATTTAAAACATCTCGGTTCTGTTTGGTAAGTGGGGATTTCATGGTATATCTACTATATTTGTGTTATCGGAAGATGTCAACCAATGTGGTTTTAAATCTGTTAATTCCCTCGAGTAAGATTGGTACCATATCTGTTGTTTGTGAAAATAAATTCACAAATTCCACATCTATATCTAGTTGATTCATTCTATGTCCATAGTCACAGAATAATTGTTTGAACACTCCTTATTACGTAATTTCAATAATTTTAATGAATGCTATTTCAGTGTCTATATTTTTTAAGTCCTTGACCTATTTCCTATTATGAAACATTAACCCAAGCATTTATTATTCTTATCACAATTAGTACACCCTTCATCATACCATCAATTTGTACTTTCTACTTATTGTTTATTTATGCAATCTATTCGACTGTAATCACTGGTTCATAAACTGGCTTGATTGGTTTAATGTTTTTACATAAATATTATAATACATCAGAGTAAAGAATGGTGAAAGCCCAATCGAAAATAACATTGTTTGCTCATAAATTTCGCTTTGATTCTCAATATTGGCATGGAATAAGTTTTGGTTTGTAGGAAGCCATTTGTGCATTACTCCTTATTTGACCCAGACCAGCTGACATTAAGACTTCGTTTAAGCCAAACATCCTCACTCTAAGCTTTTGGACTGGTGTAACATTTATATCATTAGCAGTAAGGTTTTGAATTATCACCTTGTGGAAAGTTTCGACTGAATTTTGATCAGTCTGTGAGTCGAAAGGTGCTAGTTTCAAGTCTCATGATGAACAACAACAGTGAGATGCAAGCACATCTGTCTGAAGAGCCCTAAACAGGACGAAACACACCCTGGATTTTACTGCAAGTCATAAACCACCTGTTCTATGAAACTTATGATAAAAGGGTCATACTGAGGCCCTCTTCACAGGACTTACATATGCCAACAAAGACTGATTAATATATAAGAACTTTCGTCTAAATTTAAACGAATAGTTTCACAGTATTTGGGGGCCAAGTTAATATAAGGCATCACCACATACTCTGAATAAATGATGAACAATTAACTTGAACAGCAAAATAACTTCAGTATTCGTTTATTTATTTTGTTTATTTATCTTCATTTTATGCATGCTGTGACTTGTTTGCTCATATCATATAGACAAATTGTACGTTTTCTTCAAAAATATACCGATCACAGGCTATATATAGTCAATGAAATTTCTTTTCATACATCAGATTCACTTAGGAATACACACAATCTGTCATCTTAACACACTTTTCGTTACACATCACATGCCTCATACGAACTACAGCGAATGCTTACTTTAAACACTTTTGACATGATTGGATGACCTATTTAGTAACCGGAGTACCATGTACCTATTTTTATTAGATAATTTGATATTTGGTTATATTTCCTTGAACAAGCTTGAACCAGATTGCCGAGCGAAACTTTGGATTTACTTAAAATTCAATTGATGAGATTTTACAAATATATTCTTCCACCTTAATGATTAAAATTTAGTCAAGGTTTTCAGTAACGTGAAATTGCAAAACCTAATAATTATATAGCTTTAAACCTGTATGTACATATAGCAACCATCCTACAATCAATTTCGATTATAGCCAATTTTGGTTAAACCCTTTTTATAACTTACTTAACAGACATCGTTATTTAGATAGTAACAATTTGCATATTCTTTGCACTGCTATACCACTAGAGCACATGACGCTCTATCCGAAATGTTGACTACTTAAATATCATTCGATGACTCATACTCCTCCCCATATATGTACGCACGCAAATACTATTATCAGCCTTTGTTTTGCTTTGTTGTGCCCTTATTAAATGTGACTATAAATTGCCTGTGTAATTGCTTGCTATTCTCTCGCTTGCTCCTCGTTCGTTTCATTCGTTTATTTGCCTGTTCACTCGCTCTCTCGCTTGCCGCTCACTCGCTCGTTCATATTCGCTCAGGTGTTGTTAGCTTTCTGACCTGAGTTATTTGACAATAAACTGTAGTCGCTGCTATCCTTTGTCTTCTGATTTTACGCACCGTTAAGATTAGAATCATAACGGTTATCGAAGTAAACAATTAACGAATCGCGGCACTACATACATATCTCATAAAATCAAGTCAAAATAAATAGTTAATTTCCAAAAGTTAAGCTTAATTTTAGATGTATGTTTCTAACCCGTTATGTTGAATCTACTTTTTGTTACAATTCACAAATAGTTTCGTTTTGCATTTATATGATCCTTGCAATATCAACATAAATGTACACGTGTATACAGATAGATGTTTCTTTTTTAATACACATTCACTTCATGTTATTGCTTTGTTCTTGTTTAATACTCTGTTTATATTTCATTACATTTCACAGCTGTTTTATGTAACATTTATTATTACCTATACATATACATAGATAACGTGTCTTATGATTTAATTAACAAATGTATCTATATACATGTTTCCATGATGAGATCATTGGAACTTTAGAAAAAGTTACATAGTTTTAAACATGAATTATTAATTAACCAATTCACATTTAACGTACAGATCAATTCAGCTTATGTAACTAAATTTTTTTTTTAAGTAGTAGGACAACGACTGTGTCAAAATGTCTAGCTGTTTGAAATATTGAAATTTATTGGTTTTTGTTAGTTCAAAAAAAGAGATGATTTGTGAAATGTTATCTTTAAAAATTTACAATGATAATCTATTTCTTTGGATTTAACCACTCTTAAAAGATTGATTACATAATCATGCCTTATTACTATACGTTTACAGTGAATGTTGAATATGATTGTGAGTAAATCAAATGAATTGGAAGTATGTATTTTGTCGAAGATATGCAAATGAAGCAGTTGAATTACAATAGATTTTACATATACTAGTTCAAATTATTAATCAAAATGGATTGGTGGATTTTCAGTCAAAAATGCAGTTTTTATTAATGATGCATAACTGTAGGATTGTTTGTAAATATTGACATGAGAAATCGCCATTTGTAAGATACTGTGGAAATCGTTAAATTTCATAATCGGTTTCTAATCACAGTTTGATTGTATGAGAAATTTTATTATTTTATCTACCGTATACATTGTTTAAAAGGAAGAAACTTACTGTTAAGATTTTCTACCAATTACCTTCGGGAATTCAGCAAACTGTTTAGAAACAATGTATAGCGCTGGTTCTACCTAACTAATCTTTATTTCTTAAGTCCGAAACTAATAGATATTGTTGCTGCCCACCTCCAGGGAGCTACAAGCAGTGGTAAAATAGCTTTTCAGTACTCTTTGGGTTTTCAGTAGTTGTTGAACTAAGGTTAGTGTGTGGTGCGAACTATACTTAAACTGAACAATCTTTTCGAATCTCCCGTGCTAACGATGTTGTTTACTCATTTGGAGCCTTCTGTCGAATGACTTAAGTTTATCCATATATATATTTTTTTATTCATATATCTTCATGTTTACAAATAGTGTTATTGATCTGTTTTATAAAGGTCACTTGTGTGACTTTTTTATGTGTTTGTTTATATATAGTATAAATTACATTACAAGCATCAACTTTTTCGAATGCATATAATAAAGAGATTACTGTCCCGGTCTGAAATATAAGGTTTATTTAGAGTAAAATTAACATTTTTATAAGGTGGTGGTCTTCATCAGATACAAAATAACATAGTTGATTGATTCAGACACTATTCACTCATTCAGGTTTGTCTGAATCTATACGTTAAGAAATGTTATGGCTACTTTCAACACAATTTATGCATCATATTCTTCATGTCTGAAAGCCGAAAAAATCTAAGATTACGTTCACAAATCAAATTCGTAACATCATATACTAGAATTCTTTTTTTGTTTTCGTTTAGTGTGCTTGTAATTAGTTCGAAAACTATCCATTAATCTTCTTTTCAACTTAGGAGCAAAAATTTATAGGCGAATAATCACGTTTTCACTGATTTTTGTGTTTATTTGTTTTTTTCATTTTCAACCATAACCACTTTGTTTAGTTAGTGTTTTGTTAAATATTTCTAATACACGTCGCGGATAAATGTTTATACCGGTACAATTCAGTGTTTCCAGTAACTAAAATATAACAAACTACTATGTTAGAAATTTGAGATTATGAAATAAAATATGAAACTGATCTGATTATTTATTTATTTATTTACACCCATAAATATTGCTACAAAGGGGCACCAGATATATATGCGCCACACAGATCTCATTTGATTTGTTTGAGGGCTACGATACTGTCCAGGTGCCCAAACTGAAGCAGGTGGTTTTCTTACGGGGCCACACCCCGAGCCTTCGACCTAAAGGTCTGATCCACAAGGCAGTGGAGCATCGTGAGGAGATTCAGTCCCATGGTAACTGGTGACCAACGATTGATTCATACGCCATTTGTTCCCTCAGGATACTGGAGCCCATGTGCACCATTGGTATGGAATCAGGGTTTTCCAACTCCTCTAGGTGGACACTCCACATTCACCAACCCGGTTAAAGCGCCGGACATTCACTTTTCGTCCTCTCAATTTCATAAACAACAGTAATGCCACGAGAAGGCAGTGAGTAGGACTTCCCTGTCAGAGGCTATATACGCGTGGCCATGTGAGAGCATTTCGAGAGGGAGAGCAGACTTTCCCCACTCGGTCGTACCAGGGGCAATTAAGTTGATACTGATTTCTTATCCGTTATTGTCCCAAAATAACTCAAGTAGAAGAGTTTTAACAGATTACCAAAAGAGTTTATAAGAGTTTTAGATAAATCATAATGTTTTTGGTGTTTTTTGTCACTATTTCTTCTCAAACTTCAAGCAGATAATCCTTACTTCACTTCGCAAGGCAGTACAAGTTAGTCTTTTCTATTTATGCTGGAATTTATCGTACACTAATGAATCAATTTCTGAGATAACTGTAAAAAATGTTGAATATTTTGTTGTTGCCTTCATATGATGAAATGTATCTCTGTAATTTGAAATAAGTTGTATTGTGCCTAATCAGTAATCGATGTGCGTACAGTCAACGACACTAAATAATCTTTTATATGATAATGTTGTTTTGATAGTAACCTTTCTTTTAGATATTTGTAAGTTATTCGTTAAAGTGTTTATCACTTGTTTCCATTTCTCCGATTGCTTTTAACGGTTTATTGATACGCTCCACTGTTTATAAAAATAATTGAAGTATGCCTATTAACTATTCGGTACATCTTTTTCGAAATGTAAGAATGATTAACACAAATTAAGGGTATGGGTTGAAAACATAGTATGTGGGTCATTCTTATTTTTAACATTGAGTTGTTTGACTTATGAATAACATTTTTTTACTTTGAAACATGGTAAATTAATAAATAACATTTGTTCTTTGAACGAAGAGACAGAGAATTCCAATCAGTTGATCGAACTTTCCATCTGACTGTAATTCAACTATAGCATACTCTTTTTTCAGTCACATAGACAAAGAGTAATACTATTGTAATTGTTGTTCATATTTCCTCATCGAATAACAAACAAGTCAAACAAACACTTCTTACATAATCGATTTTTCTTATTTTCTATTACTTCAGCCGTCATGGTACTCGTTGCGCTGGTGAAGTGGCTGCTGCCGCAAATAATAGTGTATGTGGATTAGGTATAGCTTATAGAGCTCGTATTGGTGGTGTACGTATGTTAGATGGTGATGTGACTGATGCAATGGAGTCGCGTTCGCTAAGTCATCAGCTACAACATATTGATGTATATTCTGCATCATGGGGTCCAGAAGATGACGGTAAAACAGTTGATGGTCCAGGTAAACTTGCTCAAATGGCATTTCGCAATGGAATACAAATGGTAAGTAGTTTGAATGCTGTTTTGTTTGTAATTTAATTTTTAAATAACTATTTACTCAATTAGATTAAACACTACACACTTCCACTTGTTTTTTTAGAAAACATCAGATCATAGTCAACACTTTTTTTGAAGATGACGTACTATTGGAAGTTTTCTATCAAAGCTACTTCGTTTTTGTCGTGTTCTATCGATTTCTAGAAGCTTCATATTAGTATTATGTTTGTTGTGGATTAAAAATCAGTTTTATATTTCACAGGCAACACTATGCAACACGATCAATATATTAAAACAATTACATGGACTCTTACAGTGCCACTCTTATATTCAGTTTTATTTCATCGGTTATTTATCCAAATTCCAAAATATAAATACATGATTAGTGAAATTATGACAATTTCATACTTCGGACGTATCGACTTAAGGTTATTGATTGATCATATGTGTAAAAATGTTAAGCGAGAAATGACACTATGAAATCACTTACTTTTATGTTCAGTATCCTGCAGTTTTAATGGACGTATGAGTTATAAGAACATTCTCGAGAGATCAATTTAGTGGTATATGAAGTTTGTTAAAGTTATGAAGTAGTGTTATATTTTCGACCGTATATAGGATATATATATATAAACTTCAGTGGCTTTCTTAAATGTCAAACCTAAAACAATATATGATTATTTCGTACCGTTCAGTTCTGTAGCATTTAAAAATGAAGTACATCTTTTTTGTTCAAGATTCATGATCCGTCAACCTTTTAGTTCTTGAATGATTTTGATATTTAGAAATTAATTAGACACTGATATAAAATACAATCTATTACTGCTTCTCAATAAACCTACCACTCATCTGATTTTGATTAATCATGTATAAGCCCCTTTGTTTACTGTTAATACCTTTACAGGCATTTGAAATTTCACAAGAGTAATACAGTCTAATATTCTTCATACTAGTTTTAACCCAAACCATCAGATTGGTTATCTCATTATCTAATGAATGACAATATTACGTGTTAGTGTATCCAAAAACTAACAATAAATCTTAGGTTTTTTTATTGATTGTCAAAAAATATGATATTTGATTTTACAAATCTTATTTCTCAGATAATTGAGTTCCATAAAGTGGTGAAATGTCTGGAATATACATTTATTTCGTCTAAATTCTGTTTCCAACTGTTTTTAATTATGTATTGAATTAACTTTTTATGTTTGAAGGGTCGGCGTGGTTTGGGATCAATTTTTGTATGGGCCAGTGGGAATGGTGGTACAAGTCACGATAACTGCAATTGTGATGGATACACAAATAGCATTTATACACTAGGTGTTGGATCAGTTTCAGAGCATGGATCTGTTCCGTGGTATGCAGAATTATGTTCTTCAACTTTAGCTGTTACCTATAGCAGTGGAGGACGTGGTGAACGTGGTGTTGTAAGTTTTCATAATCATAATTATTTTCATTTGAGAAAAATGCTTAGCTTCAATTTGATTTGTTTTTTACTTGTAACCTTTTAAATGACATAATCCACTAACATTTGATATAGTCTGTTTTACTGAATCGTCTATTTATGTTGTCATTGATCACCACAATTATGATAACACAAAAACACATGGTAAAAGTTATGTTTTCAAGCAAACAAATAGTGCTTAGAACTTATATAGAATCAGAACAATCTTAATAATATAAGAGTTGGAGTAGACGTTTGACATAGTGAACAATCTATTTATTTATGCATTCGCGTTCTTGCACTGAAAGTAATATCCACTTATCATACAGTTTTAATGTGTTTTATGATGAGAAAGGTTTGCTACATCACTCATTTAGTTAGTCCTTTTTTTATCTATGTTGGGGAGTAGTATGAAAGTTCTGATTTCTATATCATTACCTTTAAGTCCATGGAAAATGTTTTGTAGCCTATAATTTGATATTTTAATTTGTTAACTTAAGCGTTAAATGCTCTTTAAAGGTACATTTCAAGATTCTTTTTCAGTATAGGAAATAAAAAAAAACACTGAGAAACTGTCTCCTCTTGGTTTCGTCTGTTCTTTTCTAACGTAACATAGTAACATGTGCAGGAAATCCAGTCAAGATTAAGATAAAATAATCACTGTTTTCATTGAAAGATGGTTTCAGTATAGAATTAATGGTCTGTTTAAAGTAGATATATTATCGTCAGGACTGAAATCCAGCATTCACATTTCGTCCTATTTAGGACTAGTAACATGGATATACCTTCATTTAATGCTGACATTCCTTTTGAGACTCTAACTTGTTATCTTTCCCTTCGAACGCTCAACACTTTATATATCCATTGAGCTATTGAGTCTAGATATATTCTATATTTTTCAGCAGGTTTGCTAATTATGTCATTTTTTAGTGTCTCATCGTTATTCCGGACTGAATTTTGATAAGTCTTTATTGGCGTATATGCATCCTGTGTATATACTTTGATATAATTATCGGATTACAGATTATTCAGAGTTCTATTCATGTTTGTAACAACCAGAAATTTGTCTTGTGACTCAGTTTTTGAAATGCAACAAGTATGTTTCTAATTCAAATAAATATTCTACAGTATGCGGTTGTGAAGAGATTGTTAAGTTTTGATTTAGGTCATGAATCGATCAATTTTATACACTATTGAACACCTGGAGGCTTTGGACGACTGTTTATCTTTAGTGTGGGACTCTTCAGCAACGCGCATCCACGCTTCTGCACGCAGTATTCGAACCCGGGTTCCTGGGTCTCGTGCGCGAACGCAGTTACTCACTGAAGACAGTTGAAGACGGTCATGCAAGATCGTGGATTGGTTGAAGTTAGACATCAACACCGTTGGATGCCAGCCGAGTGGTCTAGAGGCTAAAAGTTCGTGTCCGAGACCGTAGGTTCTGGGTTCGTATATTGCGTACAGGACCGTACTACGACGAGACAGAGATCTAGTCCTTTTATGTTTTCAATGGTGGTCCAACATTGATCGATTCATGATCTCAATCAAAACATTCTGCAATTTATAATTTACATAAAATCCGCTGAGAGGAGTAGTAAATCAAAGTAATGAACTTGTATATTGCTCTTTTTTCATTGACACTACGAATTCTGTTGTTTTCGTTGGAAAGTTTTTAAAATATGTTGAGAAACATACAAACGAATCACAGTAATGGAAATTCATTCATCTGATATTTATATGATTGAATGAGTTCAGATCAGCATAAATTACGTAGAACCAATCAAGTATATATTTATTTGACTCTGAATTAGGATAAAATTATGAATAAAGTCTTTTTGTTATGAAAAAAAATGGACTAACGTAGTAGCCAAAAACGATTGTTTAAACAAACATTGTGCAAACTATCATTATTGGTAATTGTACCATAGTTCTTTTCCGAAAATAATCATAATATTTCAATATGATTCTCAATTCCCTAATTCAAATTTCTAGTCGGAAAGAATTTTATTTCTTTGTGTTCTTTCCATTTTCCATTTCAACTAGAAATTCGGTGAATGTTTATATATATAAATATATATATATATATATATATATATATATATATATATATATATATATATATATATGAACAATAGATTTTTGTTCATTTTCGATTTCCCGAAAAGTTTTTTCGGCATTTTGAAATTGTTGGATATGAGGAAGCCCTAAATATCTTGTTCTCTAGATATCTTGAAAGGGTTTTCGCTTCCTGTTTGTCGGTGCTGTTAACCTGTTTGTCGGTGCTGTTAACTTGTTGTATTTTATGTTAAAAAGTAGTAGATTTTCACCTAATTTCTTTCGAATTGTCGTAACATTCATTGCCAAAATACAACTTCCCTTCTGAGTTCATGCAAATCTCTGTCTAGTAATATGCTGCTTTTAAAAAAAAAGCTACAAATATAGTAAAGCCATCTCCAATGATGTTATTGAATTATACCCATCATATATTGGTAATAGACTGAAGTCGGGAAAACATACTTTTGGATTACAAATCACCTGTCCAAAGGCGTAACATGCCCCCTGGGAAACCTGAAAGACATTACCTCGATTTCTGGTTGGCTCGTAAGTACTAATTATTGATAAGTCACATAAGAAGACACAATCACTGTACGGTGCTCTGACACTTTTTATGGTGTTCTTACTATTGTCAATCATTAACAAGTTCCACTTACTTAGTGCTTTTCAGAAAGTTCGTTTTTTATGAGGAAACATTTTTTCATGGTTAATACCAAGAGGTATTTGTAGATAATACCATAATCCAAATGTCTTTTTTGGGTTAAAGTGGAATATTGGTTTCAAGTGGTTCAGAAACGATTACCCTTAGTCTATTAATTATTGGTTTTTGTTTCATAATTTTTTAATTTTTAAGCCTTTTTTTCCAAAAAATGGTACTCCATCTGATTATTCCTTGTTTAAAAAATATCAAATAAACTATCGATTGAATGTTTTTATGTAACGTTCCAAACACTATTCTGTAATATTTAATATTTCCGGCTTCCTCTTTTAATAGAGTTTCAAAATTAGTCATTTCTCAATATTAATGGTACATTTCTCAAATATTCTCGGATTTTCAATTAGACATATTTAAAACAGTCCTCTAGCCAGCTTTCGTTAAAATCTTTGATCGGTGTAACAATTGATCTGTCAGTCATAACTTCATATAGAGATTTTGATGTATAAGAAAAAATATAAACATCTATAAACAGGTCTCTTTTCAGATTGACCAATATTACTCTAATTATTTGTTTCATCTGATCCCTGGATATTTTGTATCATCGTTTCGCTTAAATTGTTTGTTACTGAACTGTAAATACCATCTTATTTTATCTATAAAATGTCTGTCTTGTTTTTTTTTACATTGGTTATCAAGAGTTCAGAATTATTTATAATCCATACTGTTGATACACTAATCGATATAAATAAATAAAACTTGTTTTCTCTAAGATACAGAAAATTGGAAGCTAATAAATATCTAAACATAATTATAAGCATATACAACTTGATAATCATGCGTAGATTTTTAGACTAAACTTCGTTTCATTCATCTTTTAGAAAGTAATGGTGATACTCGATCGGCCACACCATAAAATATACAGTGTATATATTTATTCGATTGCACTATTTTAATAACGAAGTTGGAATTACTAGGTCATTTGTAGCACAAAGCACTGGTCTAACTACATCCTTGCTGTATCTTTATTTATTTATTTAAACAGATAAATATTTGTACATGGAGGTACTAGATATATGTGCGTCACACAAATCATTCGGTTTATGTGAGAGCCGGAATTCTGCCCGGGTCCACAAACCGAAGTGGGTGGTTTTCTTAGGAGGCCATTCTCCGAGCCTTTGATCTAGAGTTCTAATTCACAAGGCAGTGAAGCAACTTGAGGAGATGCAGTCCCATGGTAGTCAGTGAACAACAATAGGTTCATACGCCATTTGTTCCATCAGGATCCTGGAGCTCATGAGCACCATCGGTTTGGAATCAAGGTTTTCCAACCCCTCTAGATAGACTCATCTTGTCCATCGACCCGGTTAGAGTGCTGAACATTCGTTTTTCGTCCTCTCAATTTTGTAAACAACACCCCGCTACGAGAAGGCAGTGAGTAGGACTTCCCTGGCAGTGAATGTGTACACTTGGCCATGCGAGAGAATTTGGAGAGGGAGAGCTGACTCTCCCCACCCTCGGCTGTATAAAATTTGCTACTTATTTATAAGCAAAATCAAGGAACTTAGTGTGAGTACATAAATTATGTTAAAAAAATTACTTTAGTTCCTGTTATTATAGTTCATATATCGTGTCTAGTGTTAGATAGAAAAAAAACCAGTGGGAGGTGAGAACCTGAATTCTAATAAATTGAATAAAAGTTTGATGTACATATTCCAGAAGCCTATTGTGAACATGATAAATTCGAACATTTTTTTATCTGGGACAAATGACAATCGAAAATCCGTTTTTTCTTTCTAGTCATCATGCAATACTCATTATCATTTCAAAATGCTTTTCATGGTTTTCATTCTGTCCTGGCTATTATTTAGGTCTAATAAAACTGTTCTGATTAGAGGCAGTGGTTGGTATCCTTTGCTAGAATACTGAGAAATATTTCCGTCTAAGAAAATGCATTTTATTTTTATAAGGTTGCTTGTTGTGTAAGAAATTATCATTCTGACTATTCTATTTAATAATGAGATCAACACTTGAAGTTATTCAAGAAGTAAATATCAAAGTATCTCTGTCTGACATCTGATGCAGACAAATGAGAAGGTCAGTCGATGGCAATCATAAGTGAGTTGAAGAACAAGTGCATTTTATTGGCTAAAAAAATAGGTTGGTTTCCTAAGAGCCAGAGTTATATATATATATATGGTACCGTGATAACGTAATTAGAAATCGATACTGTAGACATATATTTATTCATAAAATACATTTTTATAAATTTTCCTCCCATTTTCTTTATTTTTTTATTGGGGTAAAAACACAAATTAGAACAGACAAAAGAGAAAATTGGCGGCAAGTTTGGGAATTTTGTTTTGTTTAAACATTTTATTTGTGTGTGTATGTTTCATTTACCCTGTCCCGCTAAACTTTCGATATTTTTTTCTCACTTCCATAACAAAAAATCCTGGGCATCTTTTGTTTCTGTTCGTGTACATAATTTTCTGTGTGTTTCGAGTGTTATTTTAACGTTTGTTGATGGGAAATTAATTTCCACTTTTATTCGAATTATGCCTCGTTTTTATTTTGTGGGGATTTTGTATATCGGTTTCGCGTACGGTGTTACTATGGCTTTCTTTTACGTCGTTATGTTTTTGGTGTATACTGAATATCTTAAAGTGTTTTTTATTTGTGCATATTTCTTTATTTGAAAGGAGTCTTCAGATAAACTTTATAAAATATAAAAAAACGTTATTCTTGTGTGAACATTTCGTTTGATTAAAGACGAGGAAACCTGTATTTCTAACCAGTTAGACAAAAGGTTAAATGATCAAACTCAATGATATGAATTTCAAGAGCTCTTAGAAACTCATACTCATACTGAAATGATTAATCTCACACTAATATGGTTTATTCGATTTGTGAGTTACACATTTATTTGATACTTGTGTCCATACAGAAAATAGGTAAACTAATTTGAATTTCAGAAAACCGAAAATTTGTAGTCCTTTTAAAAGTACTTACTTACGCCTGTTACTCCCAATGGAGCATAGGCCGCCGATTAGCCTTCTCAAACCCACTCTGTCCTTGGCCATCCTTTCTAATTCTATCCAACTTTTGTTTATTCTTGTCATGTCTGTCTCCATTTCTCGGCGTAATGTGTTCTTTGGTCTTCCTTTTTTCCTTTGACCTTCAGGATTCCATGTGAGGGCTTGCCTTGTGGTGCAGTTGGGTGATTTCCTCAATGTGTGTCCTATCCACTTCCAGAGCTTCTTCCTGATTTCTTCCTCCGCTGAAATCTGGTATATTCTCTCCCACAGTAGGTTGTTGCTGATAGTGTCTGGTCAACGGATCCGAAGTATCTTGCGTAGACAACTGTTGATAAACACCTGTATCTTCTGGATGATGGCTTTCGTAGTTCTCCAGGTTTCCGCCCCATGCAGTAGAACTGTCTTGACATTTGTATTGAAAATTCTGATTTTGCTGTTGATTGACAATTATTTTGAGTTCCAGATGTTATTCAATTGTAAGTATGCTGCTCTTGCTTTGCCGATCCGCACCTTCATATCTGTATCAGAATCCACCTTGTTCATTGATGGTGCTGCCCAGATATGTAAATGTTTTCACATCCTCCAAAGCTTTTCAGTCAAGTGTAATTCGATTGATGCGTGCTGTATTGTATCGGAGAGTCATGCTTTTCCCTTTGTTTATATTGAAACCTACTGCTGCTGAGGCTACTGATACACTGGTCGTCTTCTCCTGCATTTAATGTTGCGTGTGTGATAGAAGAGCCAGATCATCTGTGATGTCTAAATCGTCCAGCTGCATCCTAGCTGCCCATTGTATCCCGTGCTTTCCTCCAGATGTTGACGTCTTCATGACCCAGTCGACCACCAGGGGAAAGAGAAAGTGTGAGAGTAAGCAACCTTGCCTGACACCGGTCTTTACCTTAAACGAGTCAGTGAGGTGTCCTCCATGCACGATTTCACAGTTTAATCCATCATAGGAATTCCGTATGATATTGACTGTCTTCTCAAGCACTCCGTAGTATCGAAGAAGCCTCCATGGTGTTTTCCTGTCCACACTATCAAATGCTTTCTCATAGTGAAGTTGAGATGTTGATGTAGAGTGATGAATTCCATTCAATTGATTGGTCCACAATGATCCGTGGAGTTGCGATTTGGTCTGTACACGATCGATCCTTACGGAATCCAGCCTGTTGATCTCGAAGTCGGGCGTCTACGGAGTCCTTCATTCTGTTTAACAATACCCTGTTAAAGACTTTTCCTGGTACTGAGAGAAGACTGATGCCTCTGTAGTTATCACACTTGCTAAGATCCCCTTTCTTTGGTATTTTGATCAGATGTCCTTCCTTTCAGTCTGCTGGTACTTGTTCTTCATCCCAAATCTTACTGAAGAGGATGTGGAGTATTTTTGCAGTTGCTGCTACATCTGCTTTTAGTGCCTCTGCCGGGATGTTGTCTGGTCCCGCTGCTTTGCCTCTCTTGATTTGTCTGATGGCCATGCTGATCTCTTCAATTGTTGGTGGGCCAACAACGACTGAGAAGTCCGTGGGTACTACTTCGATGTTGGGGGTGGGTTCAGTGGAGCTGGTCGATTCAAGCTGTTAAAAGTTCCACTCGCCTTAACAGACCCTTTATTCGGTTCAATAATATCCAAATCTAGCAAAATGTATAATTTTGTATCTGTAAGTATAATCATTAGCTCCAATACTGAAACTGTGATTGTTAACCAGCTTAAACCTAGGTATAAATGTGTAACACAAATCACATTATACAGGAGATAAATCCGCAAACAGGACCAGTCTAAGTGAATTAAAGATTGGAAAGAATTGCAAACTGTCACTGCTTGTTAGTACATGGAGAGAAAGACCACATAATTTACCAACAAGCCATCAAGACACAACAATGGTATACATATATACTATTCCATAACATTATCTTACCTCTGTTTCTGTATTCTGGTAATCCATTCTTCTGCTTGTCATTATTGCTCAACATTGAAACATTACATGTAGTACTTATTTCCGTCTTTTTGAAAAAATTGATGTCTTATACATGTTTAATGGGAAAATTTTTCAATGACAACTGTGGTTGAGAGAATTGACTTACTGACACAACCTATTTTTTAAAATCTACAAAACGATTACTTATCTGCATATCAAGTGTAATTGGATGTTTCTTACTAAAACTATTGACAATGTACTTTCTTGTCTTTTTATCTTGAGGTTTCTACTTCTCGTCTTACTTGTTCTGACCACTGAAAATTTTCTAGTCATTTTCTGACATATTTTCTTTTTCTGTTGCTTTTCACTTATCATGGGTATTTTGGTTGTATTTCTGTGTTTTTTTATTATTAATAACTGCTACTTTCTAATAAAGTATCATTTACTTTGGATGGTGCCCTTGCAATAAATTAATTAATGTTGGATAACTAAATAAAACTGCGAAATATTGGTTTACTTTCTATCTCTAATTCCGTAACTTCTCAACAGTTCTTATGCACTACTCTTCATTTGTGTGATCTCATGACGAGTTTGTTATTCATGAACCTATTTATTAGAATTTTTGCATTAAATTAGCCAACCGGTGGTTTCAAATTTTCAATAATTTTTGATGAAAACTTGTTTTCACGAAAAGTTACTTACAATCAAGTGGGTGAATAATACTCCATATTTATCTTCATTATTATTATATTTATTATAAGGCAATTTATCATAAATAATTTGGGTATTTAATGTTCACAGAATGAGGGATCCATTCCTTGTTACTGATGTTTATGCAAATTAAAGAAGGCATTTACAGAAGAAGAATTTTTTCGCTGCCACTATCATTTTGGTTTGTTTTTTAAGCCTGAAATATCCGGTTGTTCTTTTCACTTTTCACAACTGTGTACTAAATTGATCTTAAATTAGATTACGGCTAACTATTATCATGAAGACTACGCTTTAATTCTTTAAGGTTTTTTTTGAACGTATTGTCATTCTGTAGTCATTCGAATTAACTTAATTACATAAACATGTTTCTTTATTCATTTATTCTGAATAATAGATTACGACAGATTTAAATCACACTTGTACTGATAATCATTCCGGTACATCAGCTAGTGCACCATTAGCTGCTGGTATATGCGCTCTTACCTTGTCAGCCAATCCTAATTTAACTTGGAGAGATTTACAATATTTAGTTGTTTATACAGCACGTCCAGATGGTTTATATGCAGATGATTGGCATGTGAATGGTGTTGGTCGACGTGTATCACATGCATTTGGGTAAGTATCTTCTTTCAATTTCTATTTTCTCGATGACTAACTCAATTCGAAATTCTCTTTGTTTTATAGTAATTCCGTGAACTATTGGACTTTTTATTATTACTACCTTATCATCAGTAGTGATTGTTTTCTTTGAGCAATATTATGTTGGCTAGTAATTTGAATTTATCTACTTCTAAAAAAAATCTATTTCAAATTGATTAGCTCATTGGTAATACCTTTCAATGCGCTCGTATTCTAATTAGGCAGAAAATATTATAAACTGGTAAAACAGTGTATTGTCTTTAATTGCGCTTAGAAATTCATGTAAGGAAAGAAATTGTGATAACAGTAGGAGTATAGTGTAAGTATATAGGGGAAATAGACTTAGGTAACTCGGAAAAGCATAAATAAAGGAGGGTGTTCATTAACAATAGGATGTACGTATTTAATTATCCCTTAGTAAACCCATATACATCATTAGGTGACCTGGCTAAAATATTTGCTTTTCAATTTGGTAAGTTAAATTAAAAGCAAATTATTATTAGTAACTTAGATTACTCACAACTACTCATAGATAACTAAGTTTCCTCCGATTAAAAGCGACACAATATATTTTCTTGAACATTGAACATATATGCATTTATGCCTCTACAGAGATAAGAAAAGTCTGGGAAGCGTAAATTTTTCGCCATCTAAAAACAGACAACTTGTACTGACAAAATATTTCACCTTTATAGACTGCTTTCACCCAGTTACCTGGTCAGAATTAGTCAAATTTTTACTATTGTTTTGACCAATCAACTAAATGTCGTAAGGTCAAAATGTCTCAGTCAAGTAATATTTTCTAATGAGTCACACACTTGACCCCTTTTCTAACACTAGGAATGCCTAAAATATTTCTAGAGCTTATTCATAATTCCTAAATAAGAATCTTTCAACTGTAAAACCTTATTTGATTTTTGAACATTGATTTTTTTCGTTTAACCCTGTACGTTAAAAGTAATAATTCCCATGAATATTTCTCACTAGAACATTTCAGGTAATATTCGAGATTTTAACCAGCAATATAGATTAGACTTCGACTGATATTTTCGATAACAATTCAATATTATTCTTTAGCTTAAACGGATGTAGATCTAAATGCACTATTTGTTTATTAACCTTGCGGATCGTATATTACATTTTCCTGTAGTTATTATTAAGTAACTAACTAGATGATATTCTTCCATTTAACAACAGCCATTAAATATAAAATTTCATTGTATAATAATTCCTTGCCACAATATCAAACATGACAGATGTGCACTGTATCTTTTTGCATTCTATATGTGTATGTCTGTATCAATTAACGGGACATTTTCTACATTGACTCTATTATGTAAGATGGTACGGTTAAGAGTGAGAACTACAGAAAAATAGATAAGCTCAAAACTGCAGATTACAAATCAAAGATAATTGTTACTATGTTGATGATGAGTTAAAAATTAATTTTTCAAATTCAGTTCATGGAATGCTATTTTGATCTAAAGGGAAGATTATCGTTTACTCACTTTTTATCATATGTACTATCATAGTTCCAGTTTTAATGGTGAGGTAGTCTGTGTCGACTTTTCCTGTTGGGCTCACCAGTTTGTAAGCTTATCCAACTCCAATTATTCTAGATCTTATATTAATACATTTTCTAGACCCAACCCATTGCACCATCATATTAACTTGACAATGCGAATTAAAATTTGATTGAGAAAAGTTATATTCCAGACAAGTTAACCCAATAGACCACACGTTTAGACTACACAGGTTGCAGGAATTGTGAATTGAATGCTGTCGATTGATATAGTGATCAACTGTTATATAATTGGTTGTAGTAATTCATGTAACCCAAGAAATAATACGGTAATAAAGACGCAGAAGCGGTGAATATAGGTAAAAGTTATTAATTAGTCAATTACTAGATAGTTAATGGGATTGAAATCATACATTTACTTACGACTTCTTTTTCAACTTTAAACAAGTTCAAAAAAGAATAAGTCTGAGTGATTGTATGATCTAGGTGAATAATATGAGACTATCATAAAAGGAGTTCAATCTCTAAAACGTCTCTGACTGTAACACTGATAGATGTTAATTAACATTCCACTAATGCTAACTTTCACAACATGTAGGTGTGGCTCCTGACGCCAATTACCTCCAACCACTTGATATAGTTTCACCTCAACGTTTCTTCATATTGGTTAAGTTCTTATTGTTCAATTAGTTTATTAAATATCTACTTATAATTTACCAATGTTTGAATTTTGAATTATATAAGAAACTTGAAAAGTTTGTTTCATAAGTACGAATCAAATACATAGTATCCTGTAAACATTTTCTTACTTATTACGAAAATCAAAATGTTTTACCAGGTTAGGGAAGAAGGATAATGACAGATCGAATTTGGTTTGCCTTGTTAATAGGGATCTTTTCTTTTACTTAAAAGATTATTTATATATCTACTTAAAATCCTCTATTGGTTGAGAATGTGAAGTTCATAGTGTTGTTCCTCCTAATTTCTATGCAATGTAATTCTCTACTGAAGTGTATACAATTTCCGATCGAACATCTCTTCAATGTATTTATGTGATTGTAACGTCAGCCATAGCTGAAAGAGCGTAGTTCGAGAAACATCAATTCACCGTGTTGTAATTACTTTATACTTTGTAGGAGTGAACCAATAAATGATATGAAATAACAAGAGAACAGGGTTTGTTTTTGGAGAAGTAGGACAGCGGAAATAATTTACGAACTTAAATTTATGACACTTATTTTCACTTTCCTTCAAACCTCTTCTAGAAAGATTATAGTCTTTGATATGACTATAAACATCAACACCTCATATCTGCGCATTAACCAGGTTGGTGGACACGGGAAGTCCACCTAGGGGAGTTGGAAAACCCTGATTCCAAACCGGTTGTGCACATGAGCTCCAGTATCCTGAAGGAACAAATGGCGTATGAACCAATTGTTGGTCACCAGTTACCATGGGACTGCATCTTCTTACGATGCTCCACTGCCTTGTGGACTAGACCTTCAGGTCAAAGGCTCGGGGTGTGGTCCCGTAAGAAAACCACCTACTTCAGTCTGGGCACCCGGGCAGTATCATAGCCCGCACACAATTAAATGAAATGACAACTCTTTTTGTGGCGCATATATATCTGGTATCCCTCTGTACCAATATTTATGTGTTCAAATAAATAAATAATACCTCATGCTTTTAAGGAAGTTTTGCTATAATTCATAACAGACACCGATTGAATATCCTGGAAAATCAAGTTTCATATAGCACATAGTAAATTTGACTTCATTTAAATTGGTTTAGATGATGTCAACAACCAAGATTTTCATGAGATTTTAATCACCTTAGTTGATTTCTATTTTAATACACTTTAGGCAAATTGACTCTATCATTCATTTATTGTATTCTGTTATGACAATGGTTTTTATTTTAGTTGTATATGTTAATACGTGTTTGTTTGCATCCCTCTTTAAATTTCCATGTTATTTACAGTATTGTTTAAATATTTAGTCATATAATTCTTTATTTTTTTCTCTCGGTTGTCATTTTTTTAAATATTTCTGGTCTCTTTCGTTCCTTATTGTTTATCTCTTCATTATCAGAATTATTACATTTATTTCTTCTTGTCCTGATTTATCTCTGATGTGCTTGGTTCCATTTCTTTCATTTAAAAAAAGGGAATAATCATGTTTATGTATAATCTAACTTATCATATTATATAAATTTATGAATTATCATTTCTGTTTCTGGGTAAACAAATAAATATCAATAGTTTTGTTCAAAATGCGCTCGATATTACCAACACGTCTCTCCTTAATTCCTCACTTATACATGCTTACTAAATGAGGTAATAAATGTGTAACCTCCAATTCATCACTGACGGTGTTCATGCATACCTCAATAGAGGACTATAATATCTATAGGCTATTTAGTTGAAACCGAATATCTCATATTTTTGACTTTAGTTTATCTACATTATACTGCATACCACATCCAATTTTGTCGGTGAGTTATTCGTTGAATTGGTTAACTCTATTGATTCTCCTAACTAGAATTTTGGGAAATACATAATAATCAACACAATTGGAGACACAAGCAATAGTAAATATTCATAGAACTGGATAGAATATTCCTTCAGTAGTTGGAATTAACATTTCTTATATTTAAATATAAATGGGGAAAATAGAATAATGGATTTTTATGAAGTATAAAACTACATGACAAAATATATAATTTAAAGTATGTTGACTCCAATAAATCATTCGTAGGAAGTTCATATAACCCCGTTACTTATATTTACGACTAAGTTTTGGTCAGTTTTTGTTGACATATGTGCATCCATATATAAACTGTTTGCCATAAATTCGACTATCGAGGATCACTGGCTTAATAAAGAACGGATATGCTTCTGAAGTGATAGGTACTATGCTCAAGTCTCGGCATGAATATCAACACTTGGATATAGGATAAGTACAGATAATAAGTCCTGAATCGGTCAAAATGTGCTTCTTGAATTCCATTGCTAGCTACAACCTAAGTATGTACTGAATTACGTTAACGCTAATTTTCAGTTTATAACTTTGCAGACACCTTATGTTTTGTGAAAATCTGTTGTGTAATTTATCAATAGAATGAATAGTGTTGATTTTCCTCAATAATTTTTTTGGTTTATGTCACAATTTTCTTATCATTAGACATGTTATAAATGGTAATTCTCTTATGATATCTTGCTTGTTTCTTCACTAACTATTCAACTGGCACGCATAGCTAATTTTTAGATTTTCACATAAACTATTAAGCTGAATAGCTAGTTCTAGTTTGGAAGACAAAATGTACTTAGGAATCTCTGTATGCCGAATGATATTATAATTGATGTATATTTGAAATTATTCGGCATTGTTCAAATGGTGTTCATGTAGACAATGATTTTTGGCTAGGTCAAAACTACTATACATCATGGCTTGTTCACCTTAAAATCGCATCTTGCGACCTAGACACATAATGTAACTTGATAAGTTGTTTCTGGTTCAGACAGTGTATCGTTTAACGAAAGAATTAACTTAGGATAACACTTAGTAAAGTTTTGATACAAAAAGCTATGAAACATTTCACCATAGGTCACTAGTAATGTAAAGAAATGTTAACCTAAATGTAATTTTCAATAACCCTTTATCAAGCCGAAAGTTGGTAAAATGTAGAGAATTTGTAGAGAGGTGTTACTGTTTACTTTTGGAAGTCCTTGTCTGTGTATTCAAGATAGAGCTGATGGTGTGCAGATCGCATATGGGTCTCAATACTGCTCAATCACTTTTTAAATAACAGGAAATTATTTTTCAATGCTTATTGTTCTTCGACAGTTCTCCAGTTGATGTCAGTTTACAAGGAAAACCTCACAGAAACATTATTTTCACCCATATTCTGTTGAACAATGTATTTAAATGTAGTTTTAAATTTGCTCTGATACTGTATCATTTGCACAGTGGCATGTTTAGGTTATACTTGTGTTATTTCATTTGTTTCTGAATATTTTACCTTCAGAATTATCATCAACCAATAATTGTCCCCTTAAAGTGAACGAGAATTACAAAAAGGCAAATGAAAGATCTATCACTTACATATTGATTGAATTCGAGCTACAAACAGCCAAGTTAATCTTTTTATTACTCGGCGGGTATTTGTTAAACAGTGACTAACAATGAAATGAGAAAAACCCGATTCGTCCTTAGGAATCGTCAGTTGAATGGGATTGTATCGAACATTTCATTCAGTCGATTAACTTGATCTCATGGTACTCTCCTTGGGAGAATACCTTGAGGAAAGTATTACTAAAAAGTTTTTCCTTTGAGTTATCGTATCATACTTGACCGTAAATTTGTAACCATGACTAAAGAATTCATTTCTAGTTATCACCATCCTTTTCAAATCAGTCAAAAGTGTACAGCGAACACATTCAATTGTTTCTTGAATAGTTTCTTCTCTTCATCTTTGTTGATTTTTCATTGTTTGTTTCTAAATGCTAACAATTTGTCCATGGTGGACTTTATCTTGTCACCATACTGTCTGCTTTCTGTTTAAACTTTCCGTTAACTTATTTTCCTCATTCACTTTCGTTTCCTTCTCTTCAGATTGACATCAGGCATTAATTCGGTTGAAAAAAAATTTTTTTCTTGCTATTTATTCGTGAGCAATTCTGTTAGGAGATTTTTGCTTAAATTAGTTGCTTTTCTTCTCCTACACATTAATTTAATTTTTACCTTCTCCTTTCTTCCTTTTCAATTATTGCTTAATATAAAACTTTATGGTTTTTTCACTTCGTTTAGTATTAGCACTAACTTACTTATTACCTCATTTATTTCTGTTCTCTTCCACCCACCGTATTTTCATATCTTTTTGATCTCAACATTTTGTAACTCTATATTTTACTCGTTCTATGTATTGTTTGTTGTCGGAAGATGCTTGTTGACACATTTTTTTCGTATAGGTTATGTGCTTCTGTGTTATTTCCAAAGTGTACGCGGTTTTTTTTTAAGCTTGAAGTTAGACATTTTTTATGAGAACTGGGAATATCAACCGACTCATTGAATACTAGAATATGAAATCTGGCATGCACCGAAGTTTCTAACTAATAAATAAATGTATCGAAACTATCACGTCTATTTTGTTCTCATGTGTTCTTTTGTGATACAGTTTAGTTAACTGGGCTAGATCTTTCATTCTGAATATCAGTTTATGCTATGATAATAGTTATCAACATACCCTACTATCCTTCTTTTATTATTAAGTATTTATTCATGCAAAAATATTTAGTTACTTGTTATTGAATTTCGTAATCTTGTTTATTCATCCAAGTATGTGCATTTTAATACACAAGATGATAGTACTTAGCCCATCTGAATTGGGATATACAGTGATATTAGTCGATTAAATAGAATTTCGATATTTTGTGGTAAAATCTAATCTTATTATCATGATAATCAATGATTTTATGTTAAACAGATGCTACTAATTAAATTTTGATTGTGGAAAGAAAAAAAAAACAAAAGCGAGAACCTGAAGAGGGAAGATAAATATTAAGATAATATTTTTCAGTTCCTTTTTTTTATCTTCTCTATCATTGAACTGATAAAATCTATTATTTTATGTCTGATTTTATGTATAAATAACAAGATAATTTACTTTTCTTTGATATAGAAACAACTAACGATACAATATTGTCTTGTATGAGCTCAAAGATTGTCAGATATACTTATTCAGTGTTAATTAGTTGAGAATTAGAAGCATTTATGGAGATATAAGGACTTTCGTCTAAATTAGAGCGAATAGTTTCACAGTATTTAAACACCGAGTTGATGTAAGACATTAACTAGGAAGTAAATCTAACGTTTCTCCTGGCAATCTGGTCCAAGCTTTTTCAAGGAATTATCATTCTCTGAGATTTTACAAATATATTATTCTTATTTATGGAGATGTTTTACTATTTATTTTTACAAAACGCAACTAACTTGCTAATTTTATTCAAATGATTTTATGACAAACTCATGAATACCTTGATCATTTTAATAAAAATCGAATCCAACATTCTATAATCTAATTATATATTCACTCAATCATTTTCTATATCCTGTTGTATGTGTTAATCGTTTTCACTAAATCATCTTTCATAATGAAAATCAGCGAAGAAGTTCTTCCGGTTAATTCTTAGACTTTACAATGTCATCGTCTGCTGGCGTCTGTTTATTTAGAAGAAAAAAGAGGTTTTTTTCTAGTTGTCTTTCATGGTATAAAATGTTTAGGTAGTTGAATTTCTATTTTTTTTCTTCTTATGTGTTTGATTTTTAGGCGACAATTTTTTTTATATTCTCTTCCAATTGTATAATTTTTATTACTTGCTAAATGTCTTTATGTAAGAAAAAACTGGGATTGAAGAAACTGTTCATCAATTATCTAACAGTGAATAGTATACTAACAACGGTAACAGGAAAATATTGAATAGACCGTTTCTTAGTTGAGTTGTATAGGAAGAATATGAAATAGCATTGTTATTATGTCACAATGGCGACGTGTTTTTTCCATGAATAAATGAAATTAGAATAATTGGAAAATTAAAATCAATGTTTTTGTATTTACTAGAAAGATACAACAGTTAGAAACCAGCACTGCTTTTCAATATACATAGTGGTTAGAAGAAATAAATTGAATAATTTCGTTTCGTAGAGGGATTTCATTTATTTCACTGATAGTTCTCATAATGAATGATGGTGTTACAAAAATTGAAAGTACTGAGTTCGAACGCATGCCTAATTATTGCAAAAGGAGTCACAGACGAGCGGAAAATATATTTCCTAGTTCTCAATAGTTCACTGGGCGATATCATCTAGTAATAGGAACCACTATTAAAATATTCAATATTGAATAGTATGCTAGAACGTTTGTTACAGTACACTAAGTGAAACGTAGAGAAAATTATGGCCTCTTTCCCTATCCATCACGTATCTGTCTTCATCATCTCAAAATTTATCACGAATATAATCCGTGATTAAATTACTCCTAAATATCAAATTCAGCCTTGAGTTTATTCTTATTTGTTTATTTATTTAAACACAAACATTGGTAGTACAAGTAGCCACCAAATATATCTGCGCCACACTTGGTTATTCGATTTGCGTGAGGGCTGGAATACTGCCCGGGCTCCCAAACCAAAGTAGATGGTTTTCTTAGGGTGCCACACACGGAGCCTTCGACCTAAATGTCTAATCCACAAGGCAATGGAGCAACTTAAAGAGATGCAGTCGATGGTAGCCGGTGAACAACGATTGATTCATACACCATTGGTTTGAAATCAGGATTGTGCAACTTCCCTAGTTGGATTCTCTATATCCACCAACCCGGTTAAAGTGCTGGACATTCGCTTTTCGTCCTCTCAATATAGTAAACAACACCCCTCACTACAAGAAGGCAGTGATTAGTACTTCCCTATCAATGGCTGTATACGCGTGGCCATGTGAGGGCATTCGGAGAGGGATAGCTGAATCTCGTACCCTCGGCCGTACCATGGCATTGACTTCATTGTCGTTCTAGTCCCCGAAAAATCTGTACTCAAACCTCACACTGAAGGCAAAAGGCTGTGATTATAAAATAGAACCTTTCAAGGTTATTTTGGATGCATAAAAGGAGAATAACTATAGATACGTGTATTGTCTATTCGTTTCTTAGAACTCTGAGAAGCTTCTATTGAGTATTAGTTAAATTCTACATCGTGTATTATTTTCCATTTCTGGGACTGGTTGGAAAAAGTGGAGCGGTGTTCAGCGTGACATAATGTCGTGGCGTGAAAGAACTCTGTACGGGACCGACTTTTGTTGGACCTTCACGACTCCTTGTTTGGGATCCTAGAGATGGTATAACACAGTGGCTTGAGATGTTATCAAACATGGATCAGAATGGAAACCAGTGGCGATCTTGCTGTAACTTTCTTTTACTTTGATCGTCAAAATGAACGTAACTTCTCTAACCAAAAGGATTTTTTCTGGTTGTATTCTTTTCAACTGAACTGCTATCACCATTAATTCTTCGACTCCTATTTACTTATTTTTAATCACTTATTATTTTTTGTTATACTCACCTTCATTTATCCATCCTGTAAAAATCTCATTTTCTTATTATGTGGTGTTTATGTATTTCGATACCCCTTTGTACTAATATGTATGTATATAAGTGACGTAAAATTTGCTTTACTTCTACCGATCTTTATTGCCAGAAACCAGTTAATTAATGCATCCGAAAGTTGTTCATTGAATCTTAACGACACAACTTTCTTAGTTCAATTTTTCCACATACTACTCATATTCCTTTCAATTCGCTTTTTGTAGTCATG